>NW_020884874.1:12640052-12914617 GCF_003945725.1 Corapipo altera
GCTGCGGTGGCGCGCGGACGGGCGCGCCCTGGGGAAGCTGCCAGTGCACGTGGGGCTGGTGGTGACCGAGGAGGAGCCGAGCTACGCCGACATGGCCAGCCTGGTGGTGTGGTGCATGGCCGTCGGCATCTCCTACGTCAGCGTCTACGACCACAACGGTGAGCGGCGGCGCGGGAGCCCCGAGTCCAGGCCCCCGGCGGTGCCTGCCCCAGCAGCGCCTCCTGGCGCGGAGCCAGGGGGGCCACCCTCTCCTGGGGTCTTCCCAAGCTCGCTGCCAGCCTCGGTGCTAGCAGCTCCTTTCCCGTCCCCTGGAGCCGCCTGGCCGCTGCAGCGCTCCTAGCCTGGGGAATGGCCCTCCTGCCCCGGCTCGTGTGTCGGGGTGGCCCTGTTCTGCCTGCACACTGAAGGGAAGAGAAGGTAGGGCCTTTCTAGAGCCTTGTCCCTAGCCCTGGGCTGGCAGGGGCTGCTGGCATCTGAAAGCGTGCTGGAGTAGGGAAGAGCTTTAAGCTGTCTGCTCTTATGAGCACTGTTCATGAGCTATATGTGAATTTCCAGGAGTGAATGAATGAAAGTAGCCATCTATTTTCACATACTCTTATGTGAAAAGATAGGATGGACAGGTAGTTAAATGTAATCATGTGTGTCCTGTGTGCTTCCAGACCACCATTATGTGTTCTGCATTTGGTGCTGCTTGGCATTTGAGTTGAGCCTGAGACAGTGGTTGTGGAAACTTTGGTGGTTTTTTCATATCTGCTATGTGGTTTTATTCGTTACTGGGTCTCAGGTGTAAGATTGTTGAACTCTTGCTCTTGCAGGTATGTTGATTCCACGTCATGGAGTATCATAAAGATAAGCTCAGAGTTTGGATTTAACAATCTGAAGTAGTCATGCAACAAATCTGTCTTCCTCACTTTTCCTAGTGAGGAGCTAAAACCTTTTTGTCTAAAAGCTAAAAGCTTTTTGTCATCAAAAGCATCTGAGGTATGCAGGCTTCTCCTTGAGCATAGGCATTTGTGATTTTTTTTTTAAAATTTTTATTTTAAACTGCCACCATTTATAATTCTGTTTCACGTCTGATCCTTCATGTGTGAAACAAGACTTAAAGGATTTGACTTTCACTAGTTTCTCTAAGATTATTATAAGAAACTGGGCTTAATACCAGTCAGCACTTTAAACTGGCCATTTGTGCAGGGCTGTTGTGGAACTTGATTATGTTGTGTTTCAGAGGGAGAACACTTCCTCATTTGGAAGTCAAGGAATGATATAAAATATTTGTATAATATCTCAAGGATACAGAAAACAGCGCCTTCTGAGAAGTCATTTGTGTGTTGACAGTTTTTGCTCTCAACTTGGAAAGCATTCAGCCAGGTGTAATGCTGCAGAGCGAACATTAGTACCAAAGAAGAGTGAGAATTTCCCTCATAGCCTTAAGAGAGACATTTTATTGTGTGGGATCTCTAACTTCTGTCTCACCTCAAGTAGGCTACGAGCAGTATTGTTTTATATGTATGTGTGTTTAGGTCCTTTTTAGATTCCAGCACTGTGCTGCACAAATTATACATCTGAGAACTGGACTGAGGAACAGATGAAGTGGAGAATCTTGTTTCTTGTTGTGGTTTTGGCTTTCAGCTTGCTTACTGTGCAACTCTGAGGAGGAAGAAGGCACCAGCCAGTGCTTAGGTAGCCACTGCTGCTGAGCTCCTGTCCAACAAGGTGGAGCCAGTGCTGTAGCAGTGTCCAAAGCGTTAATTTTCGAGAAGCTACTACTGCTTCTCCAGTGTGTGTTGATATCCAGTCAGATCTAAGACTGACTGTTGCAAGACTACATGTCATGACCAGAAATGAGAAGGTTTTATCCTCTGAAGAGCTGAAATAACCTTGCAGAACAATTGTTGTTGGTAGCAGTTCAGAAAAAAAAATTGGATTAAAATCTGCTGTTTCCATGTCTCGTTTCATTCATTCTGAAGGTACATGTTAAGAGATTTTGCTGTCACCTTTGAGATCTGAAAATATTGCTATGTTCTGGTGATTTCATTATCAAAACATATACTTTTCAGTATTTTGTTCTTCTGTTGATCATCTGATACCAGAATATGCTAGTTTATTTGCCAGCTTGAATTCCAATTTGTTGGAACATAACTGAAGAAGGCAAGACAATGCAGAGAACTAAACTGTTTTAAATCAGTGGCTGTAGTTGATGAGAACAGCCTGCCATTACACATCCATGTCCTTCCCAGGTGTTCAGTGGGGCTGTCTAGGATAGCAGCCACAATTGCTTGTTGCACAGTGGAGCTTTTTAGACTTGATTTCAGAGCGTGAGCAAGTAGTTATTCATGTATATTTAGTATATGCTTACTTCTGGTAATAGCACATATGTTGCCTTTCTTTTGGTGCTAAGCTCCTTATGGTGTCTTGATTGAGCCTACACCATTTCCAGATAGACTTGTCATTAAGTAGGATGTTGCAGTTGTTGCTAAATCCGGTCATGAATAATAATGATGACTGGAACTCTGAACAGTAACACTGGTATAGTGAAGGTTAATAAAGTCAGGTACAGCTTGTTCTTATCAGTAGCAGGGGGTGAACCTTAATTACAGTGTGCACTTATTTCCGTCTTCTCAGATGGTGACTCTTGTGGACTGAAGCTGAGGTGCTTCAGTAAGGTTCTGTGTTCATACAACTGTACCAACTGTTGACTTATGAAAGCCCCCACTGATGCTGATTGTGGTGGAGAAGGAAAACCAGTGATGAGTGCTCTGAATCAATGTTAACTGTAGTGAGGTATACTTTAATTTGTTTCTTTTTCCTTCATTGCATGTTTATAGTGCTGAGATTCTTTTGATTGCAGCAGAAAACTTTGATTGTAAGTGTGGTCTTCCATGGCTGCATTTTCTGGAAGAAATAATGTGTCAGTTTCTTGCAGAAGGATTAAATTCAAAGTGTGTCCTTAATTGCTACCTCTATAGGAAGAGAGAGCATATGAAGTTCTTTGCAGAAGAAGTGCAAGATAAGCTGTTTACTTGTTTATAGTATAAATTTCTGTGTTTTTAACAAAATTATTAAATAGAGGGTTGTTTGTGTATTCTTCAGTGTCCAATAGTATCTGTGTTCCAGCTGACACGGGTTTGCTACAGCAGCTGCACCAGTAACTGTAAAGGCAACTTGGCTGGAGTTGGGCGGGGCTCAGAACTGAGACTTTCTCTGCTTCCCCAGCACACTTGGAGGCCTAAGGTGACCTGGCTTCACTGCCTCTTGTGTGGAGGGGCCCTTTTCATTATCCTGATTTTCACTGATGTGCAGCTGAACAAAGCCATAATAAACTTAATGCTACGGGGAGCGCCTTGGTTAGTAAATGAAGTTTGACTAAAATTGTAGGGGTTTGATCAAGATTTATTTCTGTTGTCTGCTGTATTGCCAGTCCTATTAGTTGGTAGAAATCCAGCCATGCTGATCAAGACCTTATCTCTGAGGAAATACTGAAGCCTTTTTGCAGTCAAAAGGCAGTGGTTGTGCAGTTATGCAGTAGCAGTTAAAATATCTTCTGGGGAGCAGAAGCCTTTGACCGGTGCTATGTGCTTAAACTTTTCTTTTGTTTGTTGTTTTGCCACTTGGGAAAGCTTACCTGAGTGTTACTTCTCTCCATCAGTGAAGCTTTTCTGAAGTAGCTGGGGACAAGTCTGGAGTGATTTTTGGAAACTTGTTGAATCCTGGTATTTGGGTACTTTGGGTTGTCAAATAGATGCTTCAGGTTGAAGGTTTCTTGTTCTCAATACAGTGTGACTATATTGAGAACCTGGGTTTCCTCATCCTAGCTTTAGCTTTCCGGTGAACTGCTTGCTTCTGACCAGTTTTCTCTTAGAAATTCTTTGAAAGGCTGGAGGACTCCAGTATGCAAAAGAAATTATTTAATTAGCCCCAAATGTAGGCTTTTAGTCTCCTCCAAATTAGTCAGTAGTTGTCTGATTTGATCAATCCATTAAATTTTTTGGATGTGTAGTGTGTTCATTTAACCGGGGAAGATGAGTATGTTGTGGTTTTGTGTCACAGGAACACTTGAGATACTGCTATCACATGGCATCTGCTGTGGGATTTCACTCACGTGAAACTTCACGTTCAGCAATTGCGCTTTGGTGTTGAGTTGAGAAGAGTTCTCAGACCACATTTCTTAAAAGAGCTAACACTAATCTGTGGTAGGTAATGTCCTTAAAGGTATGGGAGATATGAAAGTAGTATCTGTTCTCAGTTGCTGATCTCCTGTTCTTCTGGTGCAGAATGCCCCTTCAAGAAGAACTGTGTGAGGAATGGTCACCTACAAGGTTCTAACTCAAATTCTTTCTGTTTGGTTAGCGTTATCTTAAGTGGCTTTAAACTGGCTGAAATTTAAGTTACTTCAGCTGTATTCAAACAGCTGAATTATTTTTTTTTTGCTAGGCTCTTGGAATAAAGATATTTTCTTCTGGCTTTCCATATCCTGTGAGATCCAATGTAGTGACCATGTCATCCTCCGTTATCAACCAGCGTGATCCAACACAAGGATGTAGGCAAGACTTGTTCATGGGTTAAAAAAGTTTCTTGCTTGTACATTCTTTGAAGTGGGTTGATTTGACATTTCTCAAAATGCTAATATTTTGATGCTTTAAATAGATTGTTACCTCATAACAATTACAATAACTCTTTTCTTGTTAGCACTGGAAGAAGCTGAGGAAAAGCAAATAACTGGAATGCTGTGGCAATATGTTCTTCCCTATGCCCAACTTTGGTTAAGGTCGTCCCTTGTAAGGAAGAGCTGACTCTTATTCTGTGTTTTACCAGATTCTGCTGCTTTAAAAAGCAGGCCAATTGAGAATGTTGAACTCTGAGATGCCACCAAGGCGTTAACAGGTGGTGACTGTGGTACTCTAGTTAGACAAACAAATGCTTGACATCATCAGGTGTTTCTCTGTGCCTTGGAAGTTTTTGACTTCTAGTTCACAATTCTTGTCACTTTTGCCTCTGCTGAACTCTCAGCCTCTTAATTACAAATTTCGTTTGTCAGTCTCTAACCCTAAAGTGCTGCACCACCGTGGTGGCCAGCAAAGGGGCCTGGCTTGTAGCTACTGTAAATCCATGCAAAAGGTATGTGCCCTGGAAAAGACCTGTGTAATGGAGGACTACTGCAGGAAGCTGAAACACTTTTGGTTGGCCTCAGCTCCAGTGGGAACTAATGAGCAACAGCATGTTTGCAGCTTCTGTTGTAAAAGCAAGTATTATCCCTGAAAACAGCTCACAGGTTCTCAGTGGTTGAAAATAAACAAAAAATAAACAAAAAACCAAAACAAACAAATGCACAAAACTAGAATTTTTATGCTTTTGCTTTGGGAATTATAGTGCTTAAATATGTGTAATTCTTAGAACACTTCATTTGCACGAACTTGCAAAGGCTTCAGAATTCTGACTGAACAAAATGATTTCTGCTTTTCAAAACCAGAAATTATTTCTAATGAGAAAATAATGATGATTTCATGTTTGTGTTCCATATTAGAAACAGTAGTAATGCTGAAGTCTTTTCCACTTAACAGCAAACAGCTGTTGTATTGCTAAAATTTATTAGACCTGTTGTCAAACGTTAACTTTGTGTAACATTAAAATCATGTTATGGACTTTCTTTCAATTTATGTGGGAGACTAAACAAAATTGTAAGACAGCAGTAAATCAAGACTTAAGTTTTGTTGCCTTTCATTAAAGGAGCACTTTAATTCTCTTAGTGAGTTGGTCTACTTGTGCACTTGTTTGCTCTTGTTTTTCATGTATAAATTATCAACAGCATCTTCCAGAGCTAACTTAGGTATATTTCCAAGGTTTTAAAAAATGAACCTTGTAGACAAATGGGGGTTTGAGATATTGGAAGGGAAAGGAACATATATCTGAGCCACGACTACGTAAAATGTTTGAAGTTAAATATGAATTTGGCTCATGAACATTGCCTTTGGCAGGACTGTGTTTGCAGTCATATGCATTCATAAGTGTCTTGTTCACTGAGTGAGAGACAAAACACTGAAGCAGTAAAGTTCCCAAATGCTGCTAGTTTTAAATGAAGATTTCAGTTAGTTTGGATTTTTACTACCTTCTGCTGTGCTTCAAGATCTTCTCTTCAGGAAGACTGCATATTAGTCAACGTTGCTGCATCAGTGGGAATTTAGATGTAGTGGCCTTTCCAAGAAATGGATACTGAAACTGTATGGTACAACTACAGTAGCTTCCTGCTTAAGTTAAACTGCTGTTCTAAGAGCAACACAGGACCTGAGTTTCAACAATTGGGTGAGATAAATGAGGAGAATAGAAAGGTGATACTCAGATAAATCTTAATAACACATTTTGCAAGTCTTCTCTATCTGCTGTGTGTTTAAGGACCTTCACTTTAGAGCTGGACCAAGTCCTTTATCTGATGTCTGGTTTTACTGAGCAGAAAACACCTTGGTCTGTTCTTTTGTTGTCCTAAATGTCCTCATTTACTTTAGAGCTGGAGTGAGGATTCTTAAATCTGTTATTCTGATCTTTGACAGGAATAGGCAAAAACCTTTCATGAGAAAGTATTTGGGTTTATTAGTGTTGGGTGGAGAAGGGGAAGAAGAGAGCAACTGCCTGTTTCCCAGATTGGGAGCCTTTCCTAATTATGTCATGTCTTTGTCTGGATAGTGAACATAGTTTTTTTTTTCCTCATCTCAAAGTGTATGGAAGTCAAATGAGTCTTAGAGGTGAAGCACATGCAGCCTTGTACAGATCTTAGTTGAAGATGGTGCAGGATTAGTAATTGCAGTAGCAGCACTGCTGCTGGCTGTAGGTGTAGGGAAGACAATCAGTGCTAACCCTAACACGAAACAGAGTTAGCCAAGCGGAGTTGTATCAAACAGTATTATTCAAAGCAGCATTCTCAATTGCTATTCTGTATAAATATACACTACAAAGCAGGAGCAGGAAATCTAACAATTTAACTTTAGTTTAGACTTGACAAAAGTATTTACTCTCTTTTCTCTAGGGGTTGGTGCGTTACCAAGATTGCTTGCCTGCAAGCATGTGAAGTCAGTTATAAACATCACTAAAACTTCTGTAATGAAATAAAGTATTTTATTTTACTGGAAGTATCCAGTATGGGAGAAAAAACAGATACTTTACCATCTGTTAAAACCTCTGATGAAACCAGTAGAAAAGAAGTAACTTGTTAGACTTAAGGGCTAGCATATTAAATAAATGCATTGTATCACTTCATATTGCAAACAAACTCCTGGTGTATTATGGTCTTAATCCAGTGCTTATATACTGTTTGACCTCTGCTGATGTGGAAACTTGTAGCAGTTCCAAATGCTAGAGCCAGATTGAGGTGATGAATGATAAGCCTGATCATAAAACTGCATACAAATTCAGTGTGTCTTTTAAGATCAGTGTATAGGCGTTTTTAGACTGGTCAACAGAGGTGCTTGACATAAGGTTTCTGAATGAAACTTGGTAACAACCTCTGAATATAATATATAAAAGCACTGTCCAGTTCCTAAGTAATATGCCTAACTATGCTTTTAGATTGTAAATATTTAAGTTGTAACATTTTTAGTTTCTTCTGTGGCTTTTAATTAGAAATTGCTGCATTATGTTTCTCAAAAGCTAGAATTTATTTTAGTACAGGAACCCAAGTATGTTTGCTTAAGCAAGCTTTTGTAATTTCCACACTCAAAATGTGTCTGCCATAATTATATAAGTATGAAAAGGCCTCGGACTGCATTAACTTCTTGGAATATACAGCTCGTGAAATTCTCTTATTAGGAAATTTGTGGTATTGGCCATGGCGTAAGTGTGGATGGTTACCAAGATCTGAAATGCTGATTTAGTGGTGACTTGCTTTCTTAGCCTGCAGCCCTGGGGTGGAGCAGTAAGTGGTAGCAGACTTAAGCTATGTGGGCAGTGAAGAAATTTGGTAATCATCCGACGTGGTGGTTCTGTGCTGGTAGGTTATAGCTTTCTCAAACTATTGCTATCATACTAAGGACAACAAAGTAAGTCCTCCACAATTTCAGCTTGCTACTTAAATCAGGTGGATGAAAGAGGAACAAAAGCATATGAGTTCTTTCCAAGGTTACTGAAATTAGTCACGTGCAGTAGCATTTGCTTTGGATTCTTAACTGTGCTTGTGAACTCCAGTCTGAAACCAGTACTGACTACTTTTTTCTTCCCGCCTAGTGTCAAATTTGTTTTGTAGCACCTTTTATAGGAGTTGGCTGACATGCAACTTTTTTTAAAGGTATTTTCAAGAGGAATAATTCAAGACTGATGGATGAAATTTTAAAACAGCAGCAAGAACTCATAGGACTAGATTGTTCCAAGTACACGGTGGAATTTGCAAATCAAGACAAAACCGGTCAAGGTAAGATGAACTACAAGGGGGGCTTGTTATGGCTCTAAATTGCTGTATATAAATCATGATTCTGCTTTTACTTAAACACATTCCTGTGTACAGTGACCTTTTCCTTCTTTAAACACTGTTTATCAGAACACATGCAACCTTCCTGGGCTAGTATTAAACTTTGATTATGCTTATTTGTTCTTAACTAACAGCTAAGCATTGCTCTCTCCTCGCCATAGTAATCATTACTGGGTGGCCTGATTCTCCTGTTAGCCTGACTGCTGTGCCATGACCCCTTCAATGCAGCTATGTACCTCAACTCCCCACGGTTTCAGTGAAGTGAATTCTTTTACTGAAACTTGAAAAAGCACTGGAATACTAGCAAGGGAACTGATGTCAAGTTAACAAAGTGTACACTTCCATTTTCCCACTTTGAGGGGTATGTTTGGAGATGAAGAAGGGAAAGAGCAGAACTGCTGGTTGTCATGGCAATATATAATGACACCAGGAAGGTTAAGGGCATAACTCTAAAAAAAAAAAAAATAAAAAAAAAAATAAAATTTGGTGATAGCGGCTTTTGCATGTGGTTAGATGTGGAAGGCAGGAGTATGCTTCAAGGCTAATGTTCCTTATTCAGTAATATCTGCTGTAAGTGTTCATTACTGGAGGTCTGCTGCCTAACACAAATGCTAGAAGTCTGTTCAAAATGTAATAAATCACAAGCATGTACTTAAGAAAGTAGGCATTTGTCTTAAAGGGATAGGCTAGTGCTTGCAGCTGTCCTAAATATGACTGGTAATATTTAAATACATCTTGTAATAAAAAGCCAAACAACCCTTATGTTTAAAGACCATCGTAGTTCAAAAACTTCTGAAAAGACTACACAAGGTGTAGCCCTTCCAGCTGCATTTAAAATGCTACTGGCTGAGTTTTACTTACCCTACAAGAGATGACAGGGTGCCAATATCCTTTGTGCCAGTTTTCCAGTATAAAGTTCAGTGTTGTAGCATGAGCTTGCCATATGAACAACTTGGCCTAAGGTGTTAGCATTTACATGGAAGCACCCAAGTTTCACGTTACTACTACTTATTCCTGTGAGGGTTGAAATAACCAGCAGAAAATGGGGTAGAGAGGCTGTTAATATGTTAAACTCCGGCATGCTTAACTGCACTTACCTAAATTGAAGTACTTATGTTCACACCAAATGAACTACTGAGAGACTTTGGACTTGTTGACGGAAAGAGCACATTTAAGTCTCAGGAACCTTTTGTACTGGGAACTGTGAAAAGCAGGGGTGTTTTCTATTCGCTTTAAAACTTTCATTCTCTCTTAGAAGACTTCAGAGTCAAGTCAGATCCTTCATGCTTTGAACTGAACAAACTGATGTCTATCCAGTTTATTATAATAAGCTGCAGTTTTTCACTTCTTCTGAAAAGCAAAATGACGTATATAAACACTGTTAGAGAAAGATTCTTTAACACAGGACATTTGACAAATCAAGCAATATCAAGGAACAATTATTTTCATTGTGGTGGCTGAGGGTTTTTAGATGATCTTATGAGTCTTTTGACTGTGCTCTGTGGTCCTTTGCAGTCAAGTTCTACAGTTCTAAAGTATCTGGTTTTAACTAGCTTAAGTTCAGTATAAGTCTAATGTGTTCACACACTAGAATTTAGCCCACTTATTTCAATTTGGCTATAGAGCTCTTAGGTACCTTACCAGAACTGACAGTGATGCATCATGTAGCGTGAGAAGACTTTTGCCTCACAATAGTGCAGACATTAAGATTGTTATTGTTGTGA
Source organism: Corapipo altera (assembly GCF_003945725.1). Taxonomy (NCBI): domain Eukaryota; kingdom Metazoa; phylum Chordata; class Aves; order Passeriformes; family Pipridae; genus Corapipo; species Corapipo altera. The sequence goes on from NW_020884874.1 coordinate 12,650,226, forward strand.
GGTGTCCTCCTAAGTTGCAGCCATTGTTACTGATAAACAGGTGAATTCTAGACTATTATCTGGTTCCTAGCTTCTCTGTAGCAACCTTAGATCAACGTTGTAACTCTTGCATCAATTTTGAAGTGCTGCTGCAACATCTGTGATCCCATTGAGGGAGGGCCCTGGCTTAATCATTGTGACACATGAATGTCCGCAGTAGCTGTTAAAAACACCTTTCTGTTTTAAGGTAGGAATTAGATTACTCTTTTTTCTTTTCTCTGAACTGCAGGTCTTTCTGCATCGCTTATTACCCCTTAGTTTACTATCCAGGCACCTTTCCTCTCAGTGCTTTGCTTGACAGTGTAAGAACCAATGCAGTTTCCCTGGGAAACTCTCCATTTCAAGACTGAATTCAAGAAACCCCTTTTCGTAAGACTACCCCAAATAGTTGCCTTAAGTTGTGTTTTAGTAACACAGCAAATCCGGAAAACTCTTACCAGTTCTCTAAGATAGATAAGGTTTATATTTGGCTAGCTGTAATATATGAAGTAAACTACAAGTTACTTGCAATTGCCTCCTGTGAGTATCTGAAGCATATGCAAAACAATTATATTTCTGCTGCTTTTAAACTGTGTTTTGTACTTTCAGTTTTAAAATGCCAATCTACATTGAAGGTGCTGTCTCCAGAAGATGGAAAAGCAGACATAGTAAAAGCTGCTCAGAACTTCTGTCACTTGGTAGCACAGCAGCAAAGAACACACACAGACCTGGATGTGAATGTGTTAGACAACTTATTAAGTAGTAAGTATGGTATGTAGGGAAAGAGTACTTGAACCATAACAGATTTGATTTGTAGTATACTTATTGCTTGGAATGTATGCATCTTGATGCTTAGTCTATCAGAATAAGTTATGATTATGGCTTTCAGTCTTCTGTTAAAAATTTCTTACTGGTTTACTCCCTTTTGAACTGCTTCTTTAAGCAGAAAAAGGAAACATTAAGCTAAATTGCAGAGTCTTGGCTTTTCAGAGTTTACAGCCTCTGTGGTATGTTCTGCAATGAGCTTTCTGAAAAAAGTACTGCTGGGATCACCTAATATTAGACTATTCTAACTAAAGTTAACTTCTTGCAAGTTAGTGTGCTGCAAATGTGGGTATGCACAGAGTCTTTTCCAGATCTGGTTACAGTGATTAAAGCTGTTACTGCTGCCTGAGTACCACCTTGAGTGCAAATGAGAGAGCACCTGGTGATCTTTTGTTGCTGTATAACCTACACTAGTTTAGTTTCCTTTATTACTAATTCATGCAGGTTACTGACTCCGTGCTGAGGTGAGTGGCTGTATGTAATAGCTGTGAAAAGGGCAGGGCTGCTCTAAATACCACATCTGGGAAAAGTAGTTTCGAACAAGCGGCCACTTTTCCAGTGGTACTAAGGAGCTGTAATAAGTTGCTCAGCTTTCCTTGGTGATCAGTGCATGTCGATTGCAGCTGTAATTAGCTTGGCAGGGTTCAAGTTTTGGGTTGCAGTCTTCAACTTGGATGCCTGTGAGCACATTATTGTAGTGTGGCTTCCATTAATTGGACTGTAGAGAGTGATTTCTGTTTTTCAAGTGGATGGTCAGCTGAACTGCTCTGTGAATGGACTTCTCTGTCAGTTTAGACACTTCAACCTGAATTCTGTCCCTATTGTCAACATGCTACGTCAGAGCTTCTCCTGTAGCAGAATAATTAAACGTATTTACTAAGGCACCTTAAGAAGTAGCTTAAGACATCTATCCTGTTATATCCCAAAGGCAATTTAAGGAAATTAATAATTGCTTCTTTACAACAGTCACTACTTGAATGTTGAACTGGTGACAATTGATACCCATCTATCTATTTTGGCCAGTTATGTTTAACTGAAGCTTTTCAAACACTTGTTGGGGGATCTTCTATCTGTGTAAGTGTCTGGATATATTAAAAGTATTAGGTCCAGTCTTAAAACAAGCATATTTATTTTTGAAGTTTTGCATGCTAGCTGAGCATAGAAGGAGAAATCTCCTAGACTTTTAACCTGTCAAAACTGCAAACTTTGAAAACAGGCTGCTTAATCTATGTGGCTAATAACTGAGGATAATATCTATAACTAGTCCTATTAATTTGCTTTGGTTTAATGTTTAGGACATTGTTGGAGGTGAAGTATTCTTTCATGACTTATTTAGCAGCCGTTTGTGAAACTTCATTTTAGTTTTAGGCAAATTTAGGTTTTGTGCATCCTTAATGAAACAGTATCAAGTGCAAACATCTGTGAGTTCCTGATCTAAGTTGAGAATGAGTTCTGAAAACCAGTACTTGAGTAGTTATATTTTTAGGGTTTGTGTTCATGGTGTCTTCTGTAAGTTCTGGGCTTTCACATTTTGATTTAAATACCTGATAATGTAGTTTTTAAACTTTCTGTTCATGTTTAGGATGCAGTTATTGAAGCCTAGTCCTAAAATGGTATGGCTTTTTTCATTCTTAATCCAGTCATGCAATTAATTCTTACAGCTTGAGTTTTCTGCAGTGTCAGAGCACTTTCTTCTGAGCAATGCCTCAGCTAACCAGCTTGTTTTCAAAAAAAAATAGGTGCCAGCTGCATTGTAATATTGTCTCTACTTGCCGTCTGCCTTACAGTAAAAAACATAACTATCAGTTATGGCTGCTCAAGTTGCCCTGTAAAATCTGTGTGTAGAAAAGTTGTGCTATCAGCTCTGCAAATTCCTTCATGTTCCCCTTGCACAACTCCTGACCTAGAAGGGATGTTGCCAGATTCCCATCCCTTGAGCGTGCAAGTCTTTTGGCCTCTTTTTTTTTAAAGACTGCTCCCAAATCCTTCTCTTGCGTGTTCTAAACTTGAAGACTGCTGTAACTCTAGCAGCTCTGAGGGAGCTTCCAAATGTAAATGATATGTAGTGCTGATATGTTTAGTTAGAGAAATAGGTGTAGAGTGGGGAGCACAGTGTACTGTGTTTTTTAATAGGCTGTTCTGACAGTAATACTACAGTGTGCATTTTCATTTTCCTTCAGCTAGGAACCAGAAGGAAATGTTAGAATTAACTGGGCTCTCTGAAGGTCTTTTCCTGTTTGAAAAGCCATTGCAGTATTGAAGATCCTGCCGCTGAACCAGCTGAGGAGTACTCAGCTACTGAATCAGCTGATGAGTAAAGCTGTTCACTTCCTCCAGAGTCCCCACTTCTAAGTATTCACTGCTTCCCTGCAAAGCTCTTTCACACTAACATGCTAGCTTCTGGATACATAAGTGGCTTTTGCTTTACAATTTTTTTCTTAACTTTGCGATAAGATTGGACTGTGGCACAAGACACTTGTATGTAAATTTCATCCTTCCCTAGAAATGCACTTGCTTTTGCCTCTGGTAAAAGGATGACTATTGTGATGATCCAGTGGGGAGGGAGAATGTCAATGTGAGCTTCTTGAAGTCTCCAGCTTCAGTTTGAAAACCTGGGTGGAGCAAAATCTGATAGGACCTTAGTTAAGCTGCTCTACAACTAAACTGGAAATTTTAAAAGGCTCTTGACTGCTTTTGTTTAGTGTTATTTTTTGTTTGTTTGTTTGTTTTTTAAACAAATGAGAAGAAATGCCTGAAGTTTGGAGCAAATAGGCAGTATTAAACTTTATCTGCTAGAGGTAGTCATTATGCAGTATAAGCATTCTTGCAGCTAACTTGCAGAACTGGTGAATAATGGAAGGGGTGACAAGAAATAGCACGCAATAATCATGACTAATTGCAACATGATAGCAAAGTAGAGTTTTGACTGCTGAAATGCTTTTCATATGAGCTAGGTAGGTGCAAGAAAAACAGCCTAGCTTCTTGGGTCCCCTTGGGGTGCTCTGCTGGTTTTCACATGTTGCTCTAATCAACTTGCTGGAATTAACAGGAAAAGCTGAACTCAAGCTGTTCATTCTGAGCCTATTTCCTGTCTTCCAGTTTTAGCCTGGAGTAGCCTAAGCACTGCAGAAATATATGGAAGGGAGACAGAGGTAGTAGTGTTTGGCCACTGATTATCTTCAGCCTCAAGGGATGAATAGGGTGCTCTTACTAAGGAAATGACAGTGGCTGGGGTTTTAAGGTATCGGTAATAAGAGTATGGGCACCTGTGAAATTCATTAGTATCACCTAGCTCTGCCCTGAAATGGGTCATGATGTCCATGTAGTAACAGAGAAAAAAAAAATACTGCCCTGTTCTTCCTCACTCATCTCACCAGAAAGAAGTCAGCTGCAACAGTTTGCTTGAAATTTTGTAGTAAAAGTTGGTTTTAAAACTTCTGTGTAGCCCCATACTGAGAAAGAGATGAGTCATCTAACAGGGTATTATTTTTTTCAACTTGTTTCCTTGATGGTCTGTAATATCAAGTTGTTCTTCAGTGAAATCTCCTTAAGCTTTTTTTGTGTTAATAGTCCTTTTACTTGACTGCAGCTCCATGTAGTTGAGTAAGAACTGTAGTAGGTAGGATCAGGGTACAGCATGTTCTATGCTACTAAAATAGAGTTTACCAAGACAAAACTAGAGCAAATCAGATTAAACTGCATTGTTAAGGTTTGCTGTTGTTCAAAACAATGTAACTGTTCCTGTCACTTCCAAACCTGGCATAAAAATAACAGTCCAGCTGGGCCTGCAGTGGCTACCTAAGCTTTTGTTTAGTTGATTGTGTCAGACGTTTCAAGATCAGTCTGTCCTCTTGAGCTTTTAATTGTTAACTTGTCCTTAGGAGCTTCATTTTAAAGGGGGGGGGGTGGTGGGGAAGTGTTTACTAAAAAAGCAAATGCCTTAGGGTTTAGAACTAAAACAAATCCTCTGGTGAATTAAATAAAACCTAACTTATTATTACAGGTACAAATGGATTTCCTGATCCTGATTTAGTCTTGAAGTTTGGTCCTGTGGACAGCACATTAGGATTCCTTCCATGGCACATCAGACTGACAGAGATCATGTGAGTTGCTTACAAATGTTGTGAAACCGACTGGAATAATATCTAGCTAAACAAGTGTTGATGTGACTTAGCTTATGGAAATAGCTGTAAGAGGAGATTTATCTAAACAAGTGTCTGGAGATAGATTTGAGGGTGTTTAAAAGTTATTAAATGAAACCTGTCAACCATTCATTGTTGGTTTTTTTTTAGTCTTGATTAGGCAACAAACAGTGGGCTTCATGCTTCAGGTTTAAGGAATAACTTCTGTCACCACCTAGTCTCAGTGGTCAGTGTTCCTTATGTTGATTTCGAGTGGCTTACAGGTTTCCAATGGGGAAAGTAAAGATATAGTGGAAATACAATAAAATAAGATGATCGTGCGTTTGGATTACTTTCCAGTTTTAGCAATAACTGAACTGACTGGATTTGATGTACTTCTTAAATCTGAAAGAATTTATAGGACATTGAAATATCTGGACACACCTTTGTAGCTCCAGCTTTCTCACTAATTTGAAGGGCCCTGTGTGCTCAGGAGGCTTTGATTTAGAGGGTGACAGGATATTAACAGCTGGTTTAGTTACTAGAGTTGAGTGACAATAACCATGCTGAGAACAACTTCACAAGGTTACTCAGACAATAGCTTGCCTTTAATGATATTCCTGACTGGTCACACAAATAATGTGTTTATAAAAGCATATTTTAACTTTTCTATCTTGCTTTCTCAGTTCTTTGCCTTCCCACCTAAACATCAGCTATGAAGAATTTTTCTCTGCCCTCCATCACTATGCAGCCTGTGAGCAACGCTGGGGAAAGTGACTTCTGGCTGAGCACGTGGAGTCAGGCTTTCTATGGGAAGGAATCAGTGTCTGTTTACAAGCACCTGTGACCCATAAGTTTGGTTCATAGTCCTTTCTTAATTTATCAAAAAATTCAATAAAGTGTCTTACCTTTCTAGACAGACTGTGTGAATGCGTCAGAATCTATGGGAATGGGGAATATGCAGATTTCCTGCATGAAAAAAGACAGTTGCAAGCAAAGCTGTTCAAAGCTGAATTACCCTCACTTTCATGTCCAAGTGACCAAAAGAACATGCAAGAATTAAGTTTTGTGAAATCTACAGGACAACATAAATAGGAGTTCCATGCCCTGAAGGTCCTTAAATCCAAGAAAGAACTCTCATCTTTGTTTCTTCTTAATTCTTCATGGTCAGGCATTTCAGAGCTAATGGTTTATCTTCAGATACATTTACTATGTAATATGTGAATTCCAGAGAAGTTGGTTTTGTTAACTTAGAATAGAGACTGCTACTTGGCTGGGATGACTAAGCCAGTTGTAGGTGTCAAGTTCTAGAAATACGAAGAAGATTCCATAAGAAGGAATGGAAGCTTCTATGGTAAGTGAGTTAGGCAGTCTGTGTAGGACTAGTCATCTTCTTTTTTTTTTTTTTTTTTTGTTCCCCCTCTTTGAGATTGAATGAAGGTATTCCCTACAGTCTTGAGTGAAACATCTCTTGGTTCAGTTTTCATAGGGAATAAGCATAAACAGTACTATGTATTGTTTGTATACCTATTTACCCCATAAAATGCTCACTTAAGGTAACAAGCAGACTAAGGCTCTGGCATCACTTGCTGAAAGATTTGAAAATGAACTGGGTCAACTTCCATGGATAATGCGACTCGCTTCTTCTGTACCCAGCAAGGGAGGCTGCTTAAGCCTTTTATCAGGTTTGTTGTGAACTGAGCATTACAAGTTTGAATGGAGGTCTGCAGCAGACAAGATGGAAGATGAAGTGAAGCTTCACTACAATATCTCAAAACTGAGATAATAGATATATTGGCTAAATGGTCTTCATCTTGGAATGCCCTGTTTGAGTTACATTCCTATTGTTGGAAGTAATTTGAAATTAAAAGTTTATGGCAGCATTTGGACAAAGCAATATCTTTAGAGCTGTATTACTGGAGATTAATACTGCAGCCTTTTGCCTTGCAGGCTGTAGAACTGTTGGACGCTTCATTCTGGAAGTGTTTCCTGTTTCCCTCACCCCCCACCTCTTCAGAATGAGTGGCTTTATCTCCTTTGGGATAGCCATGTCACTAGAAGGGAAAACAACTGCTTTTAAAAGGGAATTGTCACATTTTGAATGAATGTCTGCCTCTGTGAAATGGTGTATATTAACTGTTGTTGCTCGATGTAATGTTACAAAGCAGATTGCATAAACTCTTAGCTGTGGTTTTTCATCACACCAAGATCAGATTGCAGTTACAGGTCTGCTTTATCTTATAAAAAAGAAAGGTATGTTTATTCAATTAACTAATGGTTTTGACATCAAATTGCTTTCCATACGAGCTGGAATGCTCAGACTGACATTTGCAGACTACTCTCTTGTGTGTGCCAGGTCCTGTATTGCAGAGAAGGTCAACAATGCAGTGTTTTCTGGGTTCTGTCATTGACATAGGCAAGTTTTCTCACTGAATGTTAAGTTTAACTTTTTTGTGGGGAGTGGATAGCCTGTTGCAGGGTATCTGGAGTACTGAAATATATCTGTAATATGAATTTGTTTCATTAAAATGTAAGGTTGTGTTTAATTTACCATATGTAAGTGTTACTGTGTCACTGAAGCAGTTCTGGTGCTGGCAGTAAAGAGATAAAATGAGAAAAGCTTAGTGTAGCCCTCAAAAGTAATGTATTTTCTATATTTGTATCAAACTGCCAAAGAATACTTCTAATACCTGAGTTCCCCTCAGTTCTCAAACTTCTGCATATCTCAGCTAAAAAGATTTGTTTAATATTGGAGACGGATTTTAAGGCCTAGGATTTGTCTACAGAGGATTGCTTAATGAAACTAAAATGATTAGTTCAGCTGCATTTGATTCAACTTAATCAAATCTCTTCTGATGGCTAGTTTAATTGTGAATTAAGTGTTCCTCCTGGAATTACTGTAGTTGAACTAATCCCCGTTATCACTTTGTTGGGATTATTTTACTGTCCCTGTGTGGGCAATCTTCAGTGAGGTGTGCCAAATGCACTGTGCATATCCATGACTTGATCTCTGAATGTACATCCTTGCAGTTAGCACCTCACCCTAGCTTGTTCTGTGTGAAGGTCTGTGGTATTGCTATAACATGCTGTTTGGGTACCTGTACATAATGTGTAAAAGAAGTTTTTATGATTAGGGAATCAATTTATTGAACTTTATTATTGACAGCTGAATCTGTAAAACAAGAAATCAATAAAAGACTATAATCTTTCTACAGGCTATGGTGATACATGAATACTTCTGGAGGTTTGGCTGGGGAGATGTAGCCTGATTGATGTTGCTACATCACTCTGGAGAAGTAGAGAACTTCAAATTGTGTGTTCTTCTTTTGTTCTTAAATTACTTTTTGTAGTGTAAGAACTGGACAACTTTTTTATCTATCACTTCCAATTCATTAGAAGCTCTTATGAAAGCTTTCGTAATAAAGCATTTACTGTAAAAATATTTCTTTGATAGTCCTGGGAACTTGCTAAACTTGTTCTTGGCTACTAAAAAGCTTGCTTCCTCTCCCTGCTGCTGAGTCAGGACTGAGCCATGAGTTGTGCTGGGCCTCCTGCCAGCTGTGTGCTGTGGAGCAGGGTGAAATGGGGATGTGGCGTGGCAGAAGCCTCTGCAATCTGAGTGATGTGTGGGCACTGAGCATGGAAGGGGTGGATAGTGTTCAGGTAGGTTTCAAAACACACTGGGAATCGTGACAAGCTGACCATAAGCCAGCCTACAACAAACACCAGCAATCTCCCAGCTTGTGTTAGGAAGAGTGTTGCTAGCAGGTCCACGGAGTTGATCTTTTCTACTTTGATCTGGTGAGACCTCTGGAGTGCTGGGCTTCCTTGGTACAAGAGAGACATGGACCTAGTGAACCTAGTCCAGCGAAAGGCCCCAACTGGAGCCACCTCAGAGCAGTGGTGGTGCTGAGCTCTCCTGTCTCAGCTGGTTTTTAATAGTCAGCAACAGAGGCTTGCAGTTAATTTGTCATTTTAATACCAAAGAATATTAGAACTGTGTGGTGGAAAATTCATCTTCAGTCATCCCAATGGAAGTGAGAGCTCCTATTCACGGTAACTGCTACTCAACGAATGATTCAAATTTCTATATTTTTCCTCTTCTTTTTTTCTCTTCCAGTGATGCACAGTAGCTGGTCTAGTGAAGGAGCCAGATGAGATTCTGAAATAGTTGCTTTTCAGCAGGGAGTTTGGGGACATGGACAATAATACAGCTGTTATAGAAAACAGGCCTACAAAGCAGTTCTTGAAAGTCCTATAGTGCTTTTTAGGACTTCTTATATGAACATGCACAGAGCAGCTGTACACCATAGCATGCTATACTGAATGAAGACTGGTAAGCAAGTTGAATGTAAAGGTCATTCTTTTTAGAAGAAAATGTACTCTTATGCACTTGCATGTCTCTAAGTGCTTTCTAAAGTACTTTACGAAAGTGACCAGATAATATAACCTGCTAGTTTGATTTCCTGTATATTTCATGAATTCAGCTTGTGTGTGAAATCATAACAGCCCTGAATAGTCCTATGTGTTTAAGAAAATGACTTTTTTTTTGTCTTTACAGTTGAAATAATGTTGCACTATTAATCAAGTGTATTCGTTGGCACATAAAGGTAAGTATGTATAAAACCAAAGGGTATGCACAGAAAGTTTTAGTCCCCATCTGCTGATCCCGAGGTACCAGCTGCCTTGCAGGTAGGGTTTGTCCTGCACTGCCAGCTGGACTGTGTCCCCCAACCAGCACCTGTGGCAGGAGGAGCACTGGGAACATGGGGACAGGTGCTCTACTTCAGCATGCTGGCTTCCATGCTGTCTTCCTCTCGGGGGTCACAGCCCCCACAGTGCTCTGCTTTTAGGAAAGAGGTTCTTATTGCTTCCCCCAAGCAGTTAATGCAACAGCAGCAGCTTCAGCTCAGGGATGAGGAAGGAACTAGAGAATAAGGCTGAATTGTTGCCCATCCCATGCAAAACCTAACTAGTGTTGCTGTGGAGGTTACCATTTTTCCAATTTTCACCACACCGTGAATGAGTGTAAACAACTTCTAGCTATCTTCTAGGAGCTAAGCTACTTTGATAAGCTTGAAATGTTAATGCAAATGAATCAAAGGCCACACTTTAAACCCAATAACTTTTTTTCCCTCAGATTTGCCAAATTAAAAGGCAGAGAGACTTGCAAGCCCTTCCTTTTCTGTATGTTTGTCTGTGTTAAATGATGCAAGACCTCCCAGAATTCTGTTGAATCACTACTGAGAGCTGTAGGATTATTCCCTAATTGCATCCAAAACAACTTTTTTAGGTGATATTATGTATTATGGAGAAGCATACCTCAACCTTAACTTTGAAGCGCTTCACAAATTAATGTTTAATGAAACTGTTTGCCTGGAGGTTTTTGCTGTACTATCTAACTGGCTGAGTACAAATACAAGCTAGGGCTCTTTCATCTCCCTGACAAGCCTTGCTGCTTTAAAATAGCATATTTTCTTCAATCGTGTGCAGTCAGTTCTGTTTTCTACACCTATCAGCCTGGTCTGCAAAAATACTGCCTCACCCCTCCCCACCACCAAAAAAAAAAAAAAAAAAAAAGAGAAAAAGAAAAAGCAAAACCACACCCCCCCCCCCCCAGCAGGAGACCCTAATGGATTGTTCGTATAGAAAACACACTTTTAGGGGAATGTTTAATTGAACTAAACACGACTAGTACAACAGTTCTGTAGTATAGTTCACAGTGGTGAACTGTATTACTATGTTATAAAGTGGGCATGGTGGTTGACAGCTGACTTAAATATGAACCAGCAGTGTGCCCAGGTGGCCAAGAAGGGCAATGGTGTTCTGGCTTGTATTAGAAATAGTGTAGCCAGCAGGACCAGGAGAGTGATTGCTACCCTATACTTGGTACTGGTGAGGCCACACCTTGAGTCCTGTGTCCAGTTCTGAGCCCCTCATGACAAGAAAGAGCTTATGGTTCTGGAGCATGTCCAGAGAAGGGCAACAAGGCTGGTGAAGGGTCTAGAGGGTAAGTGATATGAAGAGCTGGGGTTGTTTAGCCTGGAGAAAAAAGGCTCAGAGAAGACCTTACCATTCTCCACAGTACCTGAAAGGAGGGTGTAGTGAGGTGGAGGTCGGTCTCTTCTCCCAGGTAACAAGTGACAGGATGAGAGGAAATGACCTCAAGCTGCATGGCAGAGGTTCAGGTTGGGCATCAGAAGAAATTTCTTCATGGAAAGAGTGGTTAGGCACTGGGACAGACTGCCCAGGGTCACTGTCCCTGGAGGTGTTCAAGAAAAAATTGGATGTGGCACTTCGTGCTATGGTCTAGTTGTGATGGTGATGTGTCAAAGGTTGGACTTAATCTCCGGGTTCTTTTCCAACCTAAATGTTTCTGTGATTCTGTGAACATTAGCTCAGTACCTGATAGACTGAAACAAAACATTTGTCTTAGTACTTGGCTGCAGGTGTTTGTTGTAATTTTAATGGAACATTCCTCTCTGAGTCAGCTGTCCAAGATAAAAGCTTCTCATTAGGCTTTATATTCTATAATTCTGCAAAAGTTGCCATTTTGTTGGTAGGGCGCCTACTATTTTTTTTGCAAGAACAAAGGTGTCTGAAAATGTAATTACCAAAGGACCCTCTCTCTAAATCTGGCAGTGCAAGGACGTTTTTGTTAAGCTGATGTCATGAGTCATTCTGCAATTTGCAGTATTTGAACTTGAAATACAAATAAAACTTCCTCTTTCTATCATGGCAGAGCAGTCGCGCTGTTGGAATTGGGACCCCAGGAGGGCATATTGGCATTATGGAAATAACAATGTATTACACAGAATTAAGTACTGAGCTGGTCCTGATTCTTGATAATTCAGTGACAGTGAAAGAAAACAGAGTAAGAAGGTGATGGGTAATACAGAACTGCAGGAAAATTTTGCTCAGGAGGAAGATGGATGGAGTGATGTGGGCTCAGCTCACTGCTCACCAAATTGCTTCAACACCAGGGATGGTGGCACAGGACTGGTGTGACTTTACTCCATCCTGTCCAGCAATGGCAAGACCATTTCCTAATCCTTGGCTTCATTACTGAAGCCCTGTTCAGTCTGATGAGCCTCTCTGTGCAATTGTATTCTGGAGGCATAAAACAGCATGTCTGCTGGTGATCACTACCTTCCGATTATCTTGCTTCTACCCCATTTTATTTAGCTGGCTGCCTACAACAATCTCTGCCCTGCAGGTCTGCAGCTTCCTCCAGCTGAAAGCGATTCCATACGCTCTGAATGTTGGGTTGACTTAGTACTCTGACTACTTGTGCCCAGGAAGGAGCTGGACAGAGCCTGGCTGATCCACCTCAGGGGGAAGGCTGAGATCAGAGTGGTGCCTGCCAGCACAGCAACAAGGAGCCCTTCATGGCAGTGCCTTGTCTCCCAGACACACCTCCCTTCCTCAAAACGACCTGTCACCTTGTCCTCACCTCTTCAAAACCCCACTTTTCCTGCATGGACAGAAAGCCTCCATCTGGTCCTACATGTCCTTTCTGCTCTCACGACTCAAACCTCTTTGACAAGAGAACAAGCTGAGGACCAGCTTCTTTCCCTGGAGGGCCCCTCATCCTGCAGGGTCCCCCATGCAGGCAGAGGCTCAGGAGGAGGCTGCTCTCCACACAACAGGTTCCCATCTTGTGGTACTGCAGCTGCAGCCCTCACTAGTAAGACTTTCAAGTTCTCCCACTGGAGAAGTCTACCCTCATTAAGAAGCTTTTCTTTTTTCCCCCAATAAATAAAAAGTCTTACTTTGAATGTGAGTGTGTGGTTTTATTCATAGTGAATCTTTAAAATATATGAAATGTGTGGGAGGTGATAGCAATGCTGCAAGATGAGTCTTTTTGGGGGGATGTCTTTTCAATTGAAAGAGAAAAGAAAATTAAATTTCAATTTATGCATCATTTCCAATATGAATTTAAAAGTGCATAGGAATGGAAGTAAAAAGATAAAGCTTATTATACTGACAGCAGCTCATCTGCATTGCATACACTGTATGTGTGCAAAACAATCTCATTAATACCACAACAGTTGTGCACTATAATGAGTTTAATACTGCTGAGTTTTGTTGCTTCCTGCTCTCCCTCATTTTACTGCTGGTGGCATTTAAATCCTGATCCACTGAGATTGTGTTTACCAAATTTATCCTATGTTTTTATTATGACCAGGTCAAATTAACCCATTTTTCATGCAGCTGAAGCAAGACTTGTGGTTGAGACTGCTTACAAGGTCTTTTGCCTTCACAGGCATGTATAGAGATGGGAACAATGGTTTCAACTGTTTGCATTGCACACAAGCTAGTGCAGTATGTGAAAAAGGTTGTATAGACCTGCAGGTACAAGAGACAGCAGCTTTCTACATGAGAGTTTTGCATGTACATTCAGAGACCTTGACCAAACCTCTGCTGGCAGTATGCTAAGTGACCACAAACCTGGAATAAGGTTGCTCTTAATTTCTGCTCTTTTTCTTGTCTGTGAAATTGCTGGTGTTCTAGGGGACTGGGAAGTTGAAAGTCCCTTTGCATACCAAGCTCCTCAGGTTGTTCTACGTATAGACTTAGAAGTAAATTAAATTAGAAACATAGAATCATTAAGTCCAACGTTTGACTGAACACCACCATGCCAACTAAACTACAGCACTAAGTTTTACATCTGGCCATTTCTTCAACTCTTCCAGGGATGGTGACTCCACCACCTCAGCAATCTGTTCCAATGCTTGCCAATCTTTTCTGTGAAAAAAATTCTTTCTGATGTCCAACCTGAACCTCCCCCGGTGCAGCTTGAGGCCATTTCCTTTTGTCCTGTCACTAGTTGCCTGGGAGAAGAGGCCAACCCCCACTTTGCTCCAACCTCTTTTCAGGTAGTTGTAGAGGGCAATAAGGTCACATCTGAGCCTTCTTTTCTCCAGGCTAAACACCTCCAGCCCCCTCAGCTGCTCCTCATATCTCTTACACTCTCAGCCCTTCACCAGCTTCATTGCCCTTCTCTGGACACACTCCAGCACCTCAATGTTTTTCTTGAAGTGAGGAGCTAGATAATCAGTGAAACACCCCCTAAAGCCTCCTAAAGGTAATTGTAAACATCTGTGGCAGTGGCCAGCAAAGCTGCAATCCCATTCATAAACCAGAAGCAAAGCTTTCAGCTCCTAAGGCATTGTACCCTACTTCCTGGCACTTGCTATTTGCCTTGCTGTGCTGTAAACCTGTCAGGGCAGAGTTATATATGAGGACAGCATCACAAGAAATAAACTATCAGTTCTGAAAAGTAACTGCAAGCTTTTAGAAAGCTCCTTATACAGTCCTCGGCAAGCCACCAAAGCATTACACAAATAGCCATGTTAAACTGCAGAAAGCTAAACTATCTGTAAAAAGAGAACATCTAAGTCTCTAGGTCACTTACATTTTATTCATAAAGTTAAATCTTTCTCATAGTGTGTTAAGGAGGGAAAAGAGGAACGGGGCCCATGGGAGACCTACCCTGGCTTCAGGACAGTTATACGGTGAGTCTCAGATGCCAGCGTTCAGAGGTGATGCAAAACACAGCATGGATGGACACGATGCCATAGCTGAAGGCAGACTAGGGCTGCTCAGCTCCACCACACTCATCACCCCTCTGCCTTCCTCAGCCCTCTTCCCAGCACAGACACCCCCCGCCCTCCCCCAGGAGCAGCAGGAGCGCCCAGCCCTTTACCTGTGACCCCTCCTCACCAGCTCCTCACCACGGCTCATCTGCCGCACCACCAGAGCACAACCCTGGACCTGTGCTCTCTGGCTGCCCTCTGGCAGCATTTGGCAGGTAGGGTTTTGACCCCCCAGCTGAGAAAGCCAAGCATCTCCTAATGGAGGGCACAAAACAGGCTCAGCACAGATCCCCCCCAAGTGTTTGAGGCAAATAGCCAGATCTGAGGATGTGCTGTGTTTCAAAATGTGCAAAGCTCCCAAACACCAGACAGGCTGTTTTAAGGTACTGATTTATCACAGGCCTTTCTTTATATGATATCATGTGTTGATTTTGTTAGAGCATCTTATAAAGCCCTGGAAATGTAGTACAACTCCATGTTTTGGTGATTCCAGGAGATTTTCTTTTCCCCCGTGCAGTGTGCAGCTAAAACAGTTCTTGGGAAGGTGTAAATGCTGTTTAGGCAAAGTTCTCCCACTTCAAACACTCTGTCAAAGTCCATCTGAGCCATCACAACACCAACTGCTTGCTCACTGTGGTGTTGTTTCAGGTATGAGGGCCAGGCTTATCAATCTTCGTCTGGTTTTTAAGGAGCTTGCCAATGTAGCAGTGCCCATTCTAATCACAATTTTGAATCATTTGGTGTTGGTTCCTATTGCTTTCAACAACAACTTCCTGCATCTCTAGACACTTAAAGATGTTGAACATCTGATCCCAAAACTTGGTACAATGAGTAGAAATGGGTCTGCTTGTAAGGAAACTTGATAGTTGTTTGCATTTTTCACCATCTTAAGAATTTCCTTTGGTATTAATACCTGTAAGGGTGCCATATATATTTTTGTTGGAGAAACATAAAAAGGAGTTGCCATGTTTTTGAGCTGGAGTCCCATTTCCTCATGCTACATCCATGGTACTACCAGGGCAACATAAGCTGTTTGATGGCCTCTGTCTGCCACCTTTCTACCTGGCATCTCTCAAAGCACACCATGTGCCTAGGGAAGTAATCATCCCTGTGTTCCCAGGAGGTATCAGTGCTGTCACCTGTCACTTTGTGGGCATGGTTTCTGCATGGCCCAGAAATGCAACCCTGGCTGCAAGCCCGAGGCTTAATGCAGCCTGCAGACACAGACACAGCGAATGTTTGTGATGTTTCATGGAAGCATCATACCTGTTTCTATCACCTAGGGACAGTATCTGGCTTGAATTGCTATACAATAGCTCTAGGAAGGAGGTCACTGGCCCAGAAAAACTATACAGATGGTGCGAGTGCCCAAATTCTGCTTGGACAAAGTATGCAGAAGAAAAGAATGAGCATATTTGGAAAACCTGTGTGCGTAGCCCCAGCATTACCCTGTCCTGAAGGATCAGCTCTTGCTTTGACCTGAGGAGAACATCTTCTCTTCAAATCCTTAGCATTCTGCTGACTGATGTGAAAGAATCAATTCTGCCTTCAATTACTGTTTTGCAAGCAACTAACTACTAGAAAATATAGATCATCAGGACTTTTACAGGAAGACATCCACCACCAGATACCATCAGCTTTGACATTAAATCAGTGAATGGGAGACATAACCTACTCTTATTCATTTTTATTATGGTTGTAAAAGAGATGGCTCAGGTAACTCAAATCTCCATGGCCAGAACACATTACCAGACAACAGGCCCTCAAGCGACCGATCATAACATTATTCTGACCTTAAATTGTTCACAATCTTATTCTCCAGGGCATCATGTCAGCTTATCTTGTTCTTTACACCTATTGAATTGAGAATCAATTAAATGTCATCTGATCTCTCTGATCTGTAGTATACAGTTTATTTTTATGCAGGAAGTTAATACTGCAGCATGATCATATCATCCCGCACCCTCAAATTTCAACTTTGAAAAAATACTGCTGCTTTAATGTATTTAGAACAATACTTTTCAAAAATATATATTTATTTTCAGTGGCCTAGCCTAGTTCTCCACATGACAAAAAGACTCTACTTTTATTGACTCAGAATTTGCAATATTTCTAAACAGTGTGGTAACATATTCTCATTAATAGAGTTGATTATCAGTGTAAGAAGATTATGTCTGAAGAGTCAAAGTGTAAATTGTCGTGCAATTGGGCTTCTTTTTAAAAAATTGCTTTGAATAATTGCTTTGGTATGTTAGAATACATCATATGTTAAGCAAAACTCCAGCTCTCTAAGGAAACAGATTTGCGTATAAAGAAGTGCTAATGTTGAAGCAGTTAATGTGAATGCAGGAAGCACCAGCACCTCTCTGAAAAGAGGAAATTCTAGAAAGGCTGTTGAAAATCAATTGAGTCATAGTATATGGAGAAAATTAAATTCTTTGGATTAAATCTGTACCATTTTTAAGGCACAAAACTCTGCAGATTCCAGAAAAAACCACAAACCATCCAGAAAAAGCATAAACCAGAAGACACAAAAGTTCAGATGTGAAACTTTTGTTAGCTGACCTCAGAGAAGAAGCAAATGGCTGCAGAGCATCCACTGCTGCTCCAGAGGGAGCAGGATCTCTGCAGAGGTGACTCTGAAGGTTATGGTATTGTCAGACTGAAAGCAGCAAAGTGGAAAGCAAGAAAAGGAAAGAATAATATCATATTGATTGCAGATCATGTTTGGTTTTTTTTAATATATCTTTTTAGCAAAAGACCGGTGATTAAATTTCACCTTGGGCTGTCCTGTGGGAACAAGATATTACATGTGTGAGTTTAATTCAATCATTTCTAGGTTTTTGCAGTCAAGCTCCACTGTTATAGGGGATAGTGTCCAGTCCCCAGACTATTAAAAAGTGAATCTAGCTTCCTCTTCCTTTTATCCTTAAAGCCTTTTTTGTTGTTTGCAGGCTGATAGAAGAAAGTCACTTGCAAAAGGATGGAGCAAGTTTTTTAACATCAGAAAGAAGGGCAACAGGAGGACATCCTACACTGCAGAATCTGCACACATGCAAAAAATGAAAGTTAGTGATACTTAAAAGGAAAAAAAGAAGGAGCAGGTTCAAAGCAAATTGCTCAGTAACACTTTTTTTTTATCAACAAACAATTGTGAGTGGGGATGGGTATAGCAAGGTGTTAAGTTTAGAGATAAGACAAAAATTTAAATTACAAAAGAACGAAAATTTGCTGGCCTAGAGAAGCTGCAGATCTAATACACCCCACCCCCACTCCACCCCCACAAATAAATAAAGTGGGAAAAAAACCTAAAAGGCAAGGTTTTTCCACGTCTAGAGTGTGATACTATTTTTTATGCTCTGCATAATCCTGAGTTGGCTTCCAAAAAAACCCTCACTTGTAAAAATGAGCTGTCAAGACCCACTACTGCTCTCAGAGACCCAGCCTGAAATAAATATAATTTTTTTTGAGAAGAGCTGAGCACCTTCTTCCAGAAACTCAGGTCTTTCGGGACAGTCAACATTCCTGACCGTTTTTGAAAAATTTGTGTAGAGTCTTGGCTGTCCTTAACACAGTATCTTTATGCTGCCCAGACCAACAGCAAACCTGCAACCACAAGCATCAGAGTGCTTTGGGTAAGTTTCTTTCTCCAAGGAGCTGCCAGCTTTGGATCCCACTACAACAGGTCCTGTGATTTAGTTCTCAGCCAAGATCACCTGAACAGTTTTGGCCAATGATGAGTTGCAATAATAAAATATAGGGGAAAAAAAAAAATGATTACCTAAGTGCAGCAGATTTCAAAGCCATGGAGAATATGATGGGTCTGTAAGGAGTCTTGGGTAATGTCTGATATTCCTGGTTTTAGCACTAGAATTTCTAACATTATAAATCAACACTGATAAAATCAAAGAGCTGCTGTGGGTTAAAAGGAGGATGAAGATTGTTGTCTTGGTGTACCCTATTGCAAACACAGTGTTAGAAATTCTTGACTACTCTTCCTACAGAAAAACGAAGCTGTGAAAACTGGCCATGTGCTCCTTCTTCATACTGGAAAAACTCTTCCTAGTCAGAAGTGGCTTTCAGCTTTCAAAAGCATACTTTCACAAAAAAACCCTATTGGTACTCAGATGCCAAAGAAGATGACCTTTGTTTTTATAGTCATGCCTTATACCCTAGCTGGGCATGTGTACTGTGGGTAGAGTACAGCAGTTTCCTAGTCCCATTTTGCCTCTGAGTCACACAGAAAAAGGCAATTCTGTTGACCTTGCTGTGCCTCAACTTGGCCATTCTTGCTCTTCCTTACCTGGCCTAAGGTTGTTGTGAAATTTAAAACATGCCTTCAACTTCTGATCAAAAATATAAGTTATTCTTAGGATGTCTTTTCTAGTGCATTGCATCTAGGTGTTCGTGATTTTGCCACACCAATCTGCCTACTTGCTACACAATGCTCAGAATCATCCTTTCAGAAGTCGTTCCACAGGAGCAGTCTATTTTGTCTCTGTACCCTCTCAGAAATACTCATACTGACGCAGGCAGACCAGGTGGTGCATTACAAACCTGTCACCAGAGGATATAGGATAGAGAGAGCACCAAAAAAGCCAAACTATGAGTCTAAAGAAGGAATTACAGAAGAAAAATCTGATGACATCTGTCAAATGCAAAGAAAACAACTCTAACTTGGGTGAACACAAGCAGAGGCTGGAAGAGTACCATATACTGTCACCCAGGTCTTACACTCTTCCCTAGTCATCTACTGCAGGCCATTGCCAGAGGCAACATGCTGGCTCATCTTGGGTTTGACCCAGCAGGGCCATCCTTAGGTTCTTATTACAGCAAACCTAGATGTCTCCTTAAGCCTATTAAACATTTGTCTTGAAAGACTTGGCATGTGGTGCTGACATGCTCTGCCCCTCGAGGGCCAGAAGAGCATCTCAAGATGTAGCTTGTAGAGATGGTAACATCCTGAAGACCTTTCGAGTATTTTATTCCATTAGGACAATCCTATCCTCAGTGACTAACCATTCAGTTAATGCCTTCTCTTCAAGATGTTTATTGAGAGCACATTGCATTCCCAACATGAGCTGAAAGCTCTTTAGTAATTTGTTATTTTCACCATAGGGACTGAAATTAAAGTTTGCACTACAAGAGAAGGGTGTCAGCTGGATAACAGGTGGATCATTTGGAATGAGTGGATACAGACTGGCTCCTTCAACAACTGTTTCCCAGGTGTGCACACACCTTCTTGAATTTTGATAAGATGTGGAATTTTTCATAGAAAAAGTAATATTGACTTTGTCTGCCATCTGGACTCCACTGGAAAAAAAATTCCATTTTATCTCTATTTGAAATTATGTTCAGAAATTTATCAGCATCTCTTTCCACTCAAACCTCTTGAACTGAGGTAACAGAGGAAGAAAGCTTGAAAAAAACAGCAAGAGGAAGCCTTGAGCGTTATTTAGGAAAGAGCAGGAGACAAAATTAATATCTGTGTACCTTAGACAATTAGATTGTATTTCTTATGCTGTATAATTTTGCCTCTAAGCTCCCTTTCTCACCATTTCTTCCACCTGCATTAACAAAAAACTTAGTATAAATGTTTCTAGGACTTTCAGCTCTGACAGATGTTGAAGTGATAAATATTTGCAGTCAGGGTAATTTTCAAAACTAGTGTCATTTTGTTGATTTAGGATTTTTCTGCATTTTGTATTTTTGTGCAAACACATAACTCTGGGAAATAAATTTGTCTTAATCAAAGAAAAAGTAATTAAAAGGATTGTAGCTGACTGCTGATGTTGCTTCTGAATGTCATAAAAAATGGGATTTCAAGCAAGATGCTTCTTTTCAAGTGTACTTAGGATATACAAAATTGATTGAAAATTTCTGTTTGAAATGATATATGTAATGGAAAGCATGCACGCTACTTTAATTTAATGCAAAAACTAGCAAAGCAGAAAAGAGAAAAACTATGTAGGTAATGCAAGCAAAGATAGAGATTGAAAGAGATGAGTAGACAAAAGAGATATGGCCTTTGAGCAACAGCACTCCAAAGCTAGGAAGACAACTTGTACATACTTAGCGTAATTGCTGAAATAAACACATGTTAGGAGATGGGATCACCACTGCAGGGCAATTTCCAAGGCACTCCCAGGACAGCAAAGCCACAAACAATGCATAAAGGAGGTTTCATTTACATTGCAGTTTTTTCACTTTTTTCTTAAATTTATTCTCAAAAAAAAAATCAGAGGGGGAGAGAGAGCAATATATATTTGTGGTCTTCCTTATAAAAATAATTAATCCCCGCCTAGATTTTTTTTTTTTTTTTTATTGTTCCTGATCCTCCAGACTTCTGACTCAGGGTTAAGCAGGAGTGGTTTCTATCACCTAAGATTTAGGTGAAGAAATTTTACCAAGGCCGCTGGCTGAAACCTCATGTGGACTTTATTCATCACTGCCAGGGAATATTCCTGTGCACTAGGACTGAAAAGGCAAGAAGCCTTCCTTTCCAACTTTTTAAGTTTTAAAATCCTCTCTTATTTGGGATATATTTGCTTCTGGAAAAGCAAACACTGGTGGATTTTTGCTGTGGGGAAAAGAAAATGTGTTCTTCACCTTTTCCTTGCCAAAATGCTTGCTTTTAGAAGTGTTCAAGGCCACACAGGCAGAAAACCTCTGTGTCCGCAAGGGAAGCAATCCTGCCTCTTCTGTGAGAAAGTAATAGAAATTAATTAAAACCACCTCAAAGGCTACAAAAATCTGTACTCCTGGCTGCTTTACTACAACAAATAGCACATTTCCTCCTGACACGTCTGAAACACTGTGTGAAGTGTGGTGAGGAGGGAAGCCCTGGGTAGGAAAGCCTTGGGTAGGGATGCCTGGACCCTCAGCAGGCACCACTTTGTAGCAGGAGAGAGGAAACTGGTGAGAAGGATGATGCTGGCAGCACTCTTGGCTATTGCTTTCATCTTGTCTTCTGTGCAGGGAGAGCAGGCAGGGCCCAAATTACCTTGTGGACTGTGGATGGCTTGGGAAAGACAACACAGAGTGGTGAAAATTCCCTTGGTCTTCATTACAGAATCCCAGAGCTACTGTAGGAGACAGGCAATGCTTCAGAGGAGCTGTGAGCAGGTCTTTCCCAGCCTGCCCTCTGCCTGAGGCTGTCCCACTACCACAGAAGAACATGGGAGCCATGATTCCTTCAGGGCAAACCACAGAAGACAATCTCCATCTTCCCAAATTTGCCAGCCCCTGGCCCCACTGCTTCTACCAGAGTTGGCTTCCTCTGCAGCCATTCCTCCTCACCCCAGGGCCACAGCCCTTCTCAGCACTACTCCCAGACACCTCTAATCAGTCAGCATTCCCTGAGTTCTTGAGCAACAGTGTACCTTTTAGAAGGAAAAGGAAAACTTCTACTTTATTTGGGAGACCGCTATTATTTTAATAAAGGAATCTAATAATGAAATCACAGAATGGTTTGGGTTGGAAGGTACTTTTAAAGATCATCCAGTTCCAACACCCCTGGGTTGAGGACAGACACCTTCCACTAAAGTAGATTGCTCAAAGCCCCATCCTTGCACACTTCTAGGTATGGGGCATCCACAACTTCTCTGGGCAACTTGTGTCAGTGTCTCACCACCCTCACATTTCTTTCTAATATCTAATCTAGATCTACGCTCTTTCAGTTTAAGACCGCTCCCCTTGTCCTGTCACTACATGCCCTTGTAAAAAGTCCCTTTCCAGCTCTCTTATAAGCCCCCTTTAGGTACTGGAAGGCTACTGTAAGGTCACCCTGGAGCCTCCTCTCCAGGCTAAACAACCCCAACCCTCCCAGCCTGTCTTCATAGTAGACATGCTCCAGCCCTCTGAATAACTTCACGTCCCTCCTCTGGACCTGCTCCAGCAGGACCATGTCCTTCTTACATAATCTTGCTGTGCAGCTGCATGTAGGGCAGAGGACTGCACCCTCTGCTGGGTACCGGGTACCTTAAAGAGAGGGGAAGAGGACTCACATCCCTTCCTTTAATCAATGTTTTATCCCATCATCCTGGGGGTGCTGGGAAAATAAGAACATTTTGTTAATAACATTTATGGTATGGCTGTGCTTTCAGGCACATATGCTGTGGTTACACATGTATACTTAGCCAATACTAAGAGTCCAAAAGACAAAACAAAGTGAAGCAGGACACGAGACTCACAGTTCTAGCATGTCTAGAAAGGATGCCCTTCTTCTTCAGCACCACACTGCACTCCCCTGCCCAGGTATCCTGCACTTGCAGCTTGTCCTGTGGGTAGGGGAGCATTAGAGGAATGCCTTGGGGGACCAAGAAGAACTTGTGCAGAACTTGATTAGTTTAACTGCTCCTAATTTGAGGTAATGTTGCCAAAAGTTGGGAGGAAGGAAAATTTAATCCTTGCATTTTGTTAATTGAAAAGAGAGAATGTGTTTTGTGTCTCTTCTCAGATGAACTTGATTTTCTCTGTCTTGTTAGGGCCTAGAACTTTCAATAGCTTCTTGTCAGTAACCACTAACTGTGACGGTACTTTTGCGAAGACCCACTTCCCTTTCTCTTTTCCTTCCCTTCTCTGAGAGAAAAATCTTGTAATGTTTGCAATGAACAGATTATTTGTCCAAATGGGTTAAATCTTTTGCAGGCATATCCAGCACTTTTTGAGTACAGGATTTTTGTATCCATGCAGTCAATGAACTATTTTCAAAAAACCCTCTCTTCATTTTAACTTTCAGATATAACTCCAGATATTTCTCTTCTATTTCCACAAATACTTGTCATAAGACAGCTTGATCACATAAAATCAGAATAACACACCTAATGTAAATACAGTGGGCATCTATTCTAAATTATATGCATTCTAACAAGGGGGACCCAGTGGAACCCTGGAAGTCATGTGTGACCTTCTTCTTGGAAGTCATGTGTGTTCATGAAGGGTTCAAGTTATGGTGATGCAAGAGGATTTTCTAGTGTCAGATCAAGTGTTAGCACCCTGTACCAGAAGAGCTTTAGTCCCCCCAGGATGGTGAGTGGAAATAGAGTTATCTTCACAATAATATTGTAATGGTGTTGTTGAAAGCAGAAGCACTGAACTAATCTGAGGCTGACAATAAACTTAAGTTTTACTGTTGTTTACATTCAGGCAGCGAAAGCACTGCTTTGTTTCATTTTTGTTCCCCCCTTCTTTTTTTTTTTTTTTTTTTTTTCATAATTACACAAAGAAAACAAAACATTTCAAGATGACGGTACAGTTTTTATCCTACCTGCTGTGACTTCTCCACTTCTTTCCTCTGAATAAATGGTGTTTTCTGAAAAGAGGTTACAAGATAGTAGTGTACCATGGAGAAGACATAGACAGACTTCTCAGAGAGGTATGGATAGGATCAGAGACAACAATCACAAGCCACAGCAAGGGACTCTCCACCCACGTATAGGAAAAATGAGAAAACAGAAGTCTCAGTGAGTCTCAGTGAGTGCACTACATGCTGGAACCAGGGACCAGGCAGGGTGCAGTCTCTCTAACCCTGAAGATTTGCTACACTTCACTGGACAAGGTCCCAAGCAACCTTGAGACCCCTATATAACTTTGAAGTTGACTCTGGTTTGAACAGGAGATTGGATTACATGACATCCACAGTAACTTAAATCTGCCCTGGATTCAGTGGAATTTTTGATCCATATTTCTTTTACTGGCATTACATTTCCCTCCTGATTCCCAACCCCTATGAAAATCAAGTATTTAAAATAAAAATTTCCCTTTTTATAAATGGCCTTAAACAACCCTGTTTATCCTAGTAAGGATGCAACATTTCTCCACTTACAGATGCTCATTTTGTATCCGACTTTCTTCCTGTGCTTCTGGGCAGTAGCCATCTCTTTCTGATGTGCCTGTTTCAGGTTTTTTAGTACTTCTGGGCACCATTATAGTAATGAAAATGTGTTTCTCCAAGCATGCCCCAAGGGGAGCACTGAGTGTCTTGCTGAAGACCACAAAAAGTTTTCTACAAATCTCCTGGTTCTTCTCACTCCCTATCAGGCCCAGCACTGCCCACACTGCTTCTTCTGTGCTCCCATGCAGTACTTCAGCTGTGGCCCTATGGAGCGCACATGGGGCAAGGGACATCTAAATACTCAGTGCCATGGAGAAAAAGTGCTCAAATGCCTAGGAATCCGTGGGGGATGATTCTGTACCTCGGCATGTGCTGGACCTTGCATGCATGAGGAGGACAGTCCTGCTCCAATGTTCCTCCCTGGGACAGAATCAGCGAAAACAATTCTAGCAACCAGCTGGCACTGAAGCACCTTCAGAATTCACTAAAGACCGTTTCCCCCCTCCTTCCCTCTGGCTCGGGGTTGATGGTGCAGTGGTCCCTGAGGCAGTAGGCTGTGGCAAAGCCAGTGCCAGCATTTCAGTCTGGATTGCTCATCTGTGCAGTATTTCAGGGCAGAGTTGGAGGGAGGCTGCATTTACTCTGGTTTGGGAGAAGTGGTCCAGAAGAAACAAAAGAAAATTCTTAAAATTGATGGTGTGGCTTTGAAATCAGCACAAAAAGTCGGGTTGCTGAGTAAGGGAGATCAAGGTAAGAGTATAATGGGAAGTGTTGATTCAGCCTCTCCTGTAACAAAGAGAAACAGCCTGTCAGTGCTGGCCAGGCATGTTTAAATCACCTGCACCTCAACAGAGCCAACACACAGAAAACATCCAACAGGCTGAAAAATGCAATTAAAGGTATTTATGCAGTCCCACATTTGGCTTGGGAAAGCTTGTTCATGCCAGTGTTCAAACGGAGAGCAATGGGTCTGCAAGGTTATTTCCATCCAGCTATGACACAATTGTTAATATCAAAATAATCACAAGGGCTTTTTGCCCAAACAATCTGTTGGGTGGTACCTGCCCTGAAGCTGTACCTGTATTTTCCAAATGCCTTGCTGAAGCTTTGATTCTCCTTCGAGAACGAGGGAAAAGGGAGTGCAAAGTGGATGTTTGCCTTGTGTGGCAGCCTGGGCACATCTGCCCTGCCGTGCTCTGCCAGGTTGCGCTGTCCACTGCCCCAAACTCGCTGAGCTTTCACGGGAACCAGCTCAGAAAAGAATGTTTGTCACAGATTTTCCAGAAGATGGAGCTCAAGAGTCTCCCATGTGAAATAATAAAAGAATTATCTATGCCTAAGGAGTATGGAAGGATAGGCATTGCTCCTGCGGAGCTACCCGAATAGTAACTGTGTAGCAAATGGTTTAAAATGTCTTCTCAAGGGAAAAGGCAGCAGGCCCCCCCACTCCCAACCACCACTCCCAAAATCTGTCTAGAAATGATACAGAAACAGTGAATTTTAGTCTTCAATAATATGGAGTGATGACTCGAAGATAAGAGAAAGTGTAGTTTATTTGAGACAGAAACAGAATAAGGTGCAAAACAAGAAGATACCAATTGCTGAATTGGGAACTAGAACATTAAATGACATTTTCTGAAGTAGTTTTGTGCCCTACACCCCATCCCTCCACACCCTTTATCTTTTCACTGGTCAGAAAACTGCCTTCGCTGGGAAAACCACAGGGAAACAAGGAAGAGATTCTTATTTTCTTGGGACTACGCCCACTTGTGAAAGTCAGTTTCCGGAATGGCCTAAAACGTCTTTCAGTTTCTGCAAGAGGAAGTCAGAGGAGACAAATTTAACCAACTCTTAAGGAGACAACTGCGTATGTACGAGACGTCAGTGAAATTTGCAGAGATTAACAACAAAAGCCACCTGCACTCTGGAAAAAATCAAACCTATACCATAGAGTGTGTGAGAAATCCATGCAGTAACACCAAAAACCCTTGGGGTCCTATTAGTCAGACCACAAAATAGCCACGAGAAAACAGTCAAAATGAAAAATATTAGCAGCTTGCGCTCTTTAGCAGTCATGTTCAGGTCAGCCATAGATTAGCCTAGTATAGTTTTTAAAGAAAATATGAGGTAATTCTCTGTTAAGCTCTTTTGGTATTGATAGCAACTTCCTCCAAACCCAGTCAGATTTTTATATCCGGCTCAGCTGCCCAGTTCCTTACGTAAGTATACACATTGCAAATCTAACTGAGATGATGTTGTTGTAAAGCAGTAAATACTTATTTTTAAGATGCTGCTGTGGCATCCAGGTACTACTGTATATTGTACCAAAAGAAATTTCTATAACCTAACTTTTAAATAGACCAAAGTAAATCTGAAGTAATAAAAGTTGGAGTCAATTCTACTCCTACAGAATATCTGAAGGCCAGATACTAGAAAATCTGAAATCTCAGAATGTTCACATTGCAACTGTGAAAAATACTATATATATCTATAAAACCATAAAGGCAAGTAGGCTGCTGTTACTGCCTGGGGTTAGGAAATTCCCAGACTTATTTCAGTCCTGTTTCCTTCCCGCTGCTAGACTGAGAGAATATAAAAGTCTCTGACAGGTTTTCTCTCAATGATTTCTTTCCTCCAGCTCCTTCCTCCTTTGGGTTTTCCCATTATAAAAGACCAGTGAACCTGCCTGCTTTCCTTGTTGGAGGAAATGTGAGTGCACATTGCCAGGTCATGTCCAGCCTTTCATCCACCAGTACCCTGAGGGATAACTAAGACCATGACTCAGGCATAGCACAATCTCACTGTGTGATGGGCCTCTCTTTTCAGCAATATTACCTCTATAAAGTTTTTCACTGGAAATTCCTGCCAGGTGAGCTTTGCAAGAGTATCTTCGGGCTCCTAATATAAATCTTTTACAGAAGGAGCTAATAGAATGATGGAACAGATGTCAGTGATTTCGTTTCAAGGAGGAGCACAGGCACTGTTGCAAACAGAACAAAGAAATGTCTGAGACTAGGGCAGTGAAAAGCCCCCTCTGGAAGCGCTCTTTGCTCAAGGCTGTATACAAGATAAGCACCAAGAATTGACTGAGATAACTAGCCTTTAGATATCCACTGCTGGTGAGCAGAGGTCCTTCTTTTCTGGTCAGAAGTGTCCTTTTCAATGTTTCAAGTACAATTTTTATGATCCAAATTTATTATTGGACCTTTTGTAGACATCTATGTGTCAACTAAAGACAACTCATTTTACTTACTTTTGCAACAAATGGCTCCTAGTTGACTTTGCCATTAACCTTTTTATTTCAAAATTAGTGTTGAAACACAAGACTTTCACCGAACTTCTTAAATTGGCTGTTGAAGGCCAATTACTGGGAGTTTATGCAGTTATCAGACTATTCTTGAGATACTGAATAAGCAGGGCACTTTCAGGAATGCTGGGTAAAGATAAACAAGACTGAGATCAAGGAAAAGTCTGAGGAGGTTTTTATTTGCTGAAAAGTAGCTACTTTAGAGAGTGTGATTTGGTGAATCCGTCTTTTGTAACTTAATGATAAAGTGGATAAGACATAAATCAATTACCATAAGAAAAATAAAACATCAGACTACAAATGAATCAGACAATGAAAATTTGGAAAGCAAATTAAATGAAGAAAACTTTGCCTGGAAAAGGGATTGTGTCAGATCCTGGAAAAGGATTTGTGTCAGATATTTATTAAAGCACAAACTCAGCATCCTGCCCTAGTTGTGTGGAACTGAGCTTCCCCCCACACCCTACACCTGCAGATATAAACATATCACTGAAACTTGTAGACAAATGTAAAACAAATTCTGTCAGAGACTTGACCATCTTCACCTAGTGCTAATGGAGAGGTACAGGTTGAAAATACTTTTTTCTGTAATCCACAGGTTTTTGTTGAAGTCCAGCCACCAAAGCGTTAATTATTTGCCTGAAAAACTGGAAAATTAGACCTATTGGGGTAACTGTGTTTAACTGCATAGAGATAAAACACGAATCACTGCTCTGTGGTAGATTGTACCCTGCAGGAACTTGCAGTTCCTTTCACACAGTTAACAACAGTCACTTCTGCTCTTTGAACATATTTCTTTTGTTTCTTTTTTTCCCTTATTTTTGTTTTCCTTCAATAAAACTCCTGTGGTTTGGTTAATGGTATCCAGATCAATGTTCTGTGATATGGACATATAGATAGATTCTTAACACCATATATGACAAGCCTTGAGATGGATGTGTAGTAACCCTGCCTGCATGGTGGACAGCACAAGCTCTTCATTCACATGTTGTGTTTGGGGACACAGGGGTCAGAAGAACAATATCTTGGTCTAGCTGTCTCTGAAATTACTTCAGACTTTCTGTTAGTATGTTCAATATGACAGATAGCTTCTTTCCTTTTCAAAATGATGACCTATTTTCCTACTGTCACTGTAGACTACATTATCATAAACCACAGTTTTCAAATTTATTGCTCTGGACCATAGAAGAATTATAAGGTTGTCTACATGTTTTATTTTCAGCATTAAACATGACTGAAGTTTAGAATGAGCTATTTTCCATTCTTACTTTATTTTGTAGGCTAGAAGAGTTGTGTGTGGGTGTCAAAATGTAAGAGGTTTCACAGTATTCAAAATTATAGTATTTTCCAAACTATATCCAACATTAGGCTTTGAAATAAATGGGAATACCGCTTCACATGCATTTATTGTTTTCCTTAAAAAGTATAAAATTAATCATGTCTGCTTGCAGAATGAAATAACTTTAGGCTAGGGCTTTAGGTTGGAAAAGGCCTGAATACTACAGCAAACCAATAATTCTGTACTTTACAAAATAATGTATTGATAACAGTCTTTGAAAGAAGCATAGCCTCTAAGTTATGCATCTTCATATTCTTGAAGTATCCAAACAACCTCACCTCTGTCTCTTTTCCAAGGCCATGCTCTCTTTTTCTCCCTCAGATATGTTTGCCTGTCATTTGGATTCATGTTCTTCTCTCCCAGGGAAAAGAGCTCTCCCACTGAATGACCTCTAGACTAGAGAAAACTTGGCTTGGAATTCGTCTTTGTTTGATGACAACTAATACTAAAAGAAAGCCTGAAGGATAGGTTTTGTTCTTTTCTTGGGAGGAAGTGGAGAAGGATGTAGCTAACTCATCCTAGGTGCAATTGTAAAAATACAGGCTGTACAAGTACAGATCTTAGCACTGCTAAAGGAATAAGATCTCTCCATCAGGATGTGAAAGGAGACTTGTGGTCTAGAGAGGGTCAGTAGCCTTGTCTTTTGCTAAGCTTATCTGACACATTCAATTAAGTAAAGGCAAGACTGAAGGCAAACTTTTCACAGATAATCCCCAACTGCTAAGATTGAGATCCTGGCACTTGACTGGGGAAGTGCTAAGAATTCATGGCTGCTGACATAACAGAGATGAGCCATGCTCTGAACACAAAAGAGCTGAGAGCTCCGAGAAGTCACCTCTTAGACCTCTGAAACAAGGCATCCCAATTAATATGTCCATGCCTCAGTCTCCCAACAGTAAAATCTCACTATCTAGTTCTTTTTCTCTGCACATCACAAATACTCTGGAAAGATAGTTTGCAATATCATTGAGATTAACCACAATGAATAAACTAGTAATTCATACCTAATATGAATAAAGATTAGAGTTGACTAAATAACACTAAGAGTTTCAACTGCTGATCATGTGAATACTGTCTATCCTGTGTCCTGGGTCCTACACAAAGCAAAAGAATCTATGGAAAAAGATACTCTGAAAGATCCTGATGTGGTGGACTGGGTGAGGTTCATGGGTTACCTTCCCCCTGGATACCCTTCCTGTCTGCCTACCTCCCCTTGAACCCTTATTGCTCTTCTAGAGGTCATTCCTATGCATCTTGCTCTCAGAGCTTGCACTGCTGTGGCTGTTTATCCCAGTGGTGCTCTTAGAAAAAAAAATTTATCTCCTCTAGTTCAGTGTGTGCATTTTGAAGCAATGAGTCAAAGATGGCTAGGAGGTTTCCTCTGCAGCCAAAGAGAAGGTTTTACACTGATGGGATGTGGCATCCTTTGGAAGTGCCTGAATATCTATACACATGCTGGCTAGAGAAGAAGCCTACTAGCTACAAGTAGGTAAGTAAGACGTCTTTTCTCAACCCTCCAAGTGAGGCTTGCCTCCAGAGGAATGGGAATAAGTGGGGTTTCTCCCCCGCATACTATTCCCGTGAGTGAATGAATGAAGAAAATGTTTCAAGATTAATTCTCAGGAGACAAAATGAGGACAAGTTCAAAACAACTGCTTCATAGTCACTGACAGGTACTTTTGTTCTTGGTTGCTGGTCAGCTCAATACTATGATCAGGTGAGAAAGGTGACATGTCACCAATAGGCTTGGGCTATCATTCACTTCACTTCCATTGAGAACTCCCATGGCTCTGTTTTCTGTACACTTCACCAGAAATCCAGGGCTACAGAAAACTCCCAGACTTACTCTGGATTTGTGAATAATGCCACTCTTAAGTGTCTACATTTTTACACAGAGGCCATGAAGGCTTTTCAAATGACATTTAAAAAATTTCTTCTCTGAGTATTTGTGAAGTTTAAGAAAGTGTTCTGGAACTATGGTTTTATAAATCAAATGGTCCTTCAAATGAATCTTGTACAATGCATAATCTTGTACATTATATCTTTTTCTTCATTCATACTTGTGTCCTGCCATAGAAAATAACACTTCTAATAGTTCTTGTGTGTGCCACACTTTGACAGTATGTTTTGCTAATAGCAGACTTTTTTAGCTGAAGTTAACAGTTGAAGTGTAGTAAAATATCTGGAGCCCACAGATATGCTGTATTTATAAAATTTTAAAAACATTTCAGATTTGCCTCTATTGTACAAATGCTTGAGTAAATGCAATATATCTGTGCTAAGAAGAGTTCATATACTCCAGAACACAATCTGACATTTACTCTCATTTATTTTGAAATGCAAATGAACTAGTTTATTTGGGATTCTTTTGCAGCTTACCGTCTTATTAGTGATCATGCTGATAACTTGAATTTCTGAAATGTTGTTGCTAAGCAATGCAACTTCAGGCATGTAATGAGGCTTTCCAGTGGCTACTTGAAGATGAAGAAAATTATCTCAGCTTCACAGGTTGTTTGATCATCAACCACATCATAATGGCTGGGTGATAAATAAGTTTTCAGCTTGCCCTCATTCTCCTGCAAATAATTTATTTTTGTATGGTAACTGAAGATCATACAGTATCAGAAAGAAAGTTGTGTATTTTGGGATGCAAAGGCAGAACAAAAGAACTTGTGTAGTTCCTTTGTGTAACTTTCTATGAAAAGAAAATTCCTTCTTACAACTCATTACTTCAGGGAAGAGTACAGGGGAATTGGGATCCAAGGACGTCCCAGCAGGACCCCTCCCCGCACAAGGCAATGCTGCTCCTTTACCCCTTGCAGTGCAGATCCCCTGTTGGTGAGACACGAGGGCTTTCAGCCGTGACAGGAAGAGGCAGCTGTCATGGGCTGCATGGTGGGGCAAGTCTTCTCACACAGGTTTTGATCTTGGGAAGCAATAACTGTGCATGGCACTGAGACAGGTTAAATTCCTCTGTCATGGCTCAGCCTGGTGCTCCCCTGTGCATATGGGCAGCTGATGCCTGGCAGAGCTTCTGTTACAGGCTCTCCATAATGCGGCAGTACCAGCTGGAGTCCAGCTATTCTTGAATCATCTTTCCATTATTCTCCTTCATCGCTGCAAAGTCCAGTCACTTAAGCCTACTGTCAAGAATCTTACATTCCTCTTTTTCTGTAGGATCTTCCTTTTCTTTTCTCCTTCATCATAGATATTATAATACCTGCAGCTGAAATACATGGGAACCATGCTCTAAGCAGCTAAACTGCTCTTGTGTGCGCTGCTCAAGGGAAAGCAGGTCCAGCTGTCTCAGTCAGGCACACACCACCCTGACTTTGATCTCTCAGTGCCTCAATCCTCCATCTACCAAAGGATGCAGTATCTCCACGAAAGTACAAGCAAACCCCAGTGTTTGAAACAGTCAGAAGTAAAAATAAGGCTAAAGAAAAGGCCATGGGAAAATAGACAAATTCAGAACTGGTTTGAAAAATAGACAAGGTCTGGGGCTACAAACTGGAGAAAAAGGGAAATAAAATGAAATATTGGCCATCTGCTCAATGAGTACCTTACCTTCTCCCATGCACCTCAGTGCAGGAGACCAAGTGAGAAAGGTTGTGTAAGACTGTGCCACAACAGTCATGTAAGTGGACTGAATTAAAGTTGTACAAATAACTGCCACATTGTCTCTTCAGTGCTTGGTTTTTGCAGCCTAATATTTTTGAATTAGGTGGGTATTTTGTATATGTCCATGGTATTGGTGCACAGGACCTTCCTTGAGAATGAGGAATTTATGCCCCTCAGCCTGGATCCTACTACTGAGAGCTGCTTTTGCAAAATTACAGAGCAGCCTTGCATTGAAAAATTAAAAATTTATTGTAAGATGATGTAGTTCTTGCCCTGAAGGACTTATGTTTTTATATACTTCTTTTCCTTAGCAGGAAAAGAAGTTCACAGCGAGGAAGCAGTTTCAGAGGAGTCACTCACCTAGCCAAGATACATTTTTCTGTGAGTAGAAGAGTGTTTGTTACGACCCACCCCAGAAAAAGGGAGGGGGGTAACCCAGGTTTTTATCAATAATTCCCTTGGGGTGGATTAGAGTGAAACGACACTGAATAATTGGTGTCTGAAAACATATACTGGCAAGGTTTATTTTAACAATTCTGTATCAACAGGCATGCTAGAAGTTTGGGTGTTGTCATATAACAAGGTGGCATAGAGATAACCTTTGGGGGGGGGGAAGAAAATGCATAGGGGAGAGAAAGGCAGGATAAGAGCAAGGGAGAGTAAGGGAAAGAAAAGCTGAGAGTGGACAGATGTATATAGTCACCGCCCACGGGGTCCAGCGATGAAACTTAGATGAAACTTAGTCTGTCAGTTGAAGGGTGGCCTTGATCTGCTGGGGGTGAAGGAGGGAAGCCCCCACACTCCAAGAAGTTATGAGTTATTATATCCATGGTCAGCGTCACGGGCCACACCTCGAGCCTCCGACATCTCCTGGGTCTGTGTTGAGTTTTTTGTGTTTCACCTGGTTCCTGCCTTTCCAGATTAGCAGAGCGAGGGAGGGGCCCGATTGCTCATAAAAGGTATCAACAGTCAAAAGCCTGCGAGCTCGAGCTCGGCTTCTTGCTTTTTCAGGGCTTCACACCTTCAGCGCTGGAGGGAGGGAGGGGCCCGATTGCTCATCAGAGGTATCATGCAAGTCAAAAGCCTGCAAAAGTCTCCTAGAATGCATAAATCAGTAACCATTTCAGTCTCTGACAGTGTTATTTTTCTGTCCTCATCAAGACAAGGTTTTGGCTGTCTAATAATTAAAACCTTAAGGATTTAGTCCTGGAAAAGTGAACATTTTAAATATTGTGGGTTTGATCATCTTTGATTTCATTTCTGGCCAAAAAGCCAGTAAATCCATACTTACAGTGTGCAGACACGAACCTAATCTAAACATCAAATTAATTTCCTTACCTGTGGGCAAGCAAGCCTTAAAAGTCATGCAGTCAAACGTTTGTGCACTATTCTCGTCACTGCTAAATGTTTGTGCTCCAAGAGAGATTTCTCTTCATTTTGCTCCTGCATGTTCTGCGGATGCCACTGTCAGTCAATAGGTGCATCATTTGCTGCATCTTATTATAGTTACACCCAGTTATGTGTTGAATCATATAAGGAAGGGGAAAACATGTAGAGAAAAGTGGGGTGGTGGGAAGCTTTTTTGCTTTTAAGGAAAGAGGAGAAATTGGAAATTTAAAAAAACCGAACACCTAAGGCTTAATTCAGAGCTGTTGTAAATTTGATACATGTCTGGCTGCGGCTCTGAAGCTTAGAGTCCACATCGTGTCCATCCCCGCAGTAGCCTCTGAGAATCCAAATCTGAGCTTTAAACTCTGGATAAAACCCAGCACCTATTTTCTTCCTGCAGCAGCAATGGATATTCCCACTCACATAAACGCAGCATGAAAGCACATATCCTTCCTTTCCTGTGCTGAGGAACCCAGCTGAGGGCACAGTCTCCGAGAGCCTATGGAGAAAGTCACCCCGGGTAGGCAGCACACCTCGTATTTCAGCCGTACAGCATCAGCACTAGTCAAGGAGCTAAGCAACTTTGATCCTTATAATGATTTTTGTCATACTGCTGGTGTTTGCTGGTGCAGGAGCAATCAGGTTTTATTGGTTTGTGCAGTTCCCTTCCTTAATGGCACACAATGTTTGTGGCTTTCTGGGAAGGGGATTTATTTTCTGTATCTGTGATAAAATGTTTTCAGTGAAGTCATTAATCTTAGAGACTGACATTTAACCCTATAATGGCCCAGGATTTAAGCAGCTAGAACCCTCTGCATGAAAAGCCTGGCTAATTAAAATCCTCCATTTCCAGTCAATTAGGAGAAATATCTTTTCTAACACAGAAATAGCACTGTTAAAAAAAAAAAAAAATACAACAACTAACATACAATGAGAATAAACTGATAATGTAATCAAATATTCTCTCTAGCGTGGCAGTTAAAATTAAACAGTGCATAATGTTCCCATCTCTTAACAAGTTCATAAATACCTTAACCCTTAGCAACCTGGCTAATTCCAGCATGTTGAGCTTCTTTGACATGGTTGAGTCACACACACAAATATGCATACATACAAAAATGGGAAAAAACCAATGAATTTTTAAGATAAAAATCTCCTTTCTATACAGTTTTACATTTTTACCTTTCTTTACATTTGTACATTACTTTCGATACTGTTTTACACTGTTTGATTTTCACTTCCACTACCAGCACCTCTGCATGCTGCTGTGCTCAAGCAGCCTGGGTGTGGGGAGCTCTGGCAGGTGGCAGTGAAGGAGATGGGGCAGGGAAGGCAATGGGTGGTAGGATGCTGTTAGTCCCCGGGATGGAGGATACCCTGGGTACAACTACAGGGTTAACGGGGAGTAGAATATGCAGGAGAGAGGAGACTGAGGAAAGAAAAGGATCCATAACAGCCCAGGACTGAGCTTAGCAACTGTTTTCTGATACTCCTGAGCCATACAAATGCTTCCTCTGCGCCATATGGGAGGGAGCGACTTAAGTGATTCAGGCAGGTCTTGCTGAGGGCTCCTCATTCATGAGGAAGCTGATCAAAGGAGTCAGGCAAACTGCTTCTAAACTTGGGGTGAACAAGAGGATTTGTATTGCCTATGCCACCTTCAAGGTCACTGATTTCATTACAAGGTCAAGCTCATGACAATGATCAGTCCTCACTGTGTGGATGACAAAGGCTGGATGGAAGAAAGTTTAGCTTCTGGTCCTCTTGTGAATGGACAGAAATGCTTTTTAGCCATTGTAATTCAAGAATCCACAGTCAAGAAGGAGACGGTGCCTCTAGAAATAAGATTAACAGCTAGCGTGTTTCACAAGAGGGCTTGAGGATTGATAATACACTGGGACTACTTGATAGCAGAGAAGTGCTACATATCAATTTACCCAGGGAACTGCCAATGTTGCATAAGATTAGATCATGAGTCCGTGATCCTCAGATATACAATCTTGCTTGAAGTGTTACATGCTGGACCGTGTAATAGAGTGAATGCAGACAAAGATATATGGAGGGCCAGTGACCCAGGTGAGGAAGGTAATTCCCCCAACATTTAAACACAGACAACCTTCAGCTAAGGAATAGTAATGTGTTTGTATATGTGTATTTTCTTCTGCATAAGTAATTGATAGCTCATTAACAACCCATTAGAGTGAAAACTCCTGGGATGAAGAGCATGCTTTCTGTTTTTATTTGAAAACCTAATACAAAGAGAAAAAAACCGCATAATGTTAGAGTCTAACATAGTTGACTGCTGCTTTTTCTGGCTTTCAACTGCTGTGATCAGCTGACCTCAGGGAGACAGAGAACTTTCCATCCCAGCCATAGGAGCTCCAGCTCTAACAGGTTCAAAACTTTTTTGTAGTAGGTTTTTTTTACTGTTTTGCAGTATACTGTTGTTGCACACCCATAGTCCAGGGATCTGATGTTCACAATGGCATAAAATGGTCAAATAGTTTTCTTTTGGCAGAAAACATCAGAGCTGGTAGAAGGAAAAATATTTCTCAACCGGTGAAACTCAATATTTTCAAGTACAAACATGTAGAGGAACCACCAGCCCTATTCTCCCTTGTACAGGGCTTGGAGAGCATTAGGGACTAAGGAAACAGCACCCTGAACAGGGAGTACTTAGAGATAATACTATCAGCAGGATGATGCTTGAGTCTTGACAGAAAGAAAATATTTATCAGAAAGCAACATCTCTTTGGCAGGTGGCTCAATCCACAGGTCAGTGCTGTGCAATGTATGTATGCTTTATCAACACTGATCCAAAGGGCTGAGCAAGGTCCCTCCCTTTCAATACCATGGCTATACCCTTCTTGCCAAGGGTTTGGCATAGTCAAGAAGGAAATGGAAGATTTAGGTCCAAGTTACACCATGCCTTTACATGCACTAGCCATTTTATCCAGTAACTGCAACATAAGCTTTGAAACAACACAGGGTGAAGTTTCCCCCTCTTCACCCTGCCAGTGTCCAAATGATGGACTGTCACTATCCCCACTCTTCTCCTCTTGCCCCAGCTCCAGGCATATTGTCCATGAATGCAGAAAATGTGAGTGCCTTCACAAATGCAGCTCTCAAAAAATATTGGGATAAATAGGATACATTTTCCAAAAAGAATTAATTCTATTCAGTTATACATCTGACCAGCCAAGGTATTTCATTTGAAAAACATTGATAAATGAACTAGAAAATAATGCTGACCCAGGGTCAAAAGCACTTACTTTGTTCTTTTGTTTATTTCGCAGCAGATCAGGGAATTAGGAGAAGACTGATGGAAAATTAAACAGAAGAGTATACCTTGAAACCTGTCAGACAGAAGTTTTGTTTTTAAAGTGTCTTGCAATAAAAAAGATCACTGTGTCTTCTACTTCTCTAGTATATAATCATTTTCAAGTTTTAGCATGAATAAATTTTATATAAACAGATTTTTTTATTTGGCACCGAATATGTAAGTCAAACAAGACATTCAACAATTGTGGGAAAATTATTCATTTCTCCTGACAATTTCTAAAATCAAAGTCATGTATTTTGGAATAATACATACTAACTAGAAAAGTAATTTAAAAAAAGTTTTTCACAAATGTTACCAAATTAAATATAACTGTCAATGTTGTTTCTGAAACACGTATTTTCTTATCAAAGGCTCCCTGTGTTCAATTTATTCCATTGTGTTCCTTCCACATCGTAGCAATGACAATGAAATAGTCAATGACTGGAAAATACACATTTATGTTGGAGAATAGGTGCATCAACACTTTCTTCTGAACCTTTTAATGCCCTTTATCATTGCATTTAGCAGACAAAAGCAACTTCTCATTCATAACTCAGGAAAATTAACAAAAGGCAAGCAGATATCATTGCTACCTGGTCCTGTAAAATATTCAAATGCAAACAGAGCTGCAAGTGAAGTAAAGGAAATAATCTTCATTTACAAAGAAAGAGAATGCTATTTTTGACAACTGGACCAAACCCAGTAATACGTGTATTTTGCGAGGACACGTGACAGGACAGAATGGAAAAGGTCAGTGCAGACGACAGATTGCCTGTGATCATTAAATCAGTAGCGTTGTCTGGGGAAGCCTGAGCTGAGTCATGCACAGGCATATCGGAGCCTGCAGCAAGGCCATGGAGACAAGCCAACAGTGGGCAGCCTCTGTGTGTTGAGGCTGACCCAGGCTACAGCTCAAGCTGCAGCCGTGCTACAGGCCCAAGGGCAAGAACCGCTATTCCTCCCCTACAGATATTGCTTTTGAAACTGTGAAAGATAAAGACAGAATTATTAATGGTAAAACCTGCAGACTGTGGAGAAGGGTGAGGGCATCTATCCTGGAAGGCTAAATAGCCCTGGAGATTTCTAGTGAAATAGATGTGGCTGCTTTGCAGCTGTGTGCTAGTACCTAAGAGGCTAGTAACACAAATTTTTCATCTCACCTCTTTCTAACACAAATTTTTCATCTCACCTCTTTCCAACCTAAGAAATTTTTTTTCCTGAAGCTTTACTTCTGTTATACTGAGCACTCTTCTCAGTTAAAAGTTTCAGTACAGATTTCGTATTAAGCCTCATCTGGGATCATCATCAGCAAAACCATCTACTGAGTGGCTGGAATTAGGCAGAAATTCCCCTTTCATCATAAGTGATTCCACATCCATCCATTATTCAGTCATTTTCTCAGATCAGTTTTAACCCCAGAGAGAAACCAGATGAGATAGACCACCACTCTGATCAAACCTGGGAATTTTGATAGTCTTGCTAGCAATGTTAATACTCTACAAATCACACAGACTGGTTTTTTTAAAGGTATTTAGGCATCTAACTTGCACTGCAATAAATTTAAAGACCTCTGAATAAATTCTTATGCAAGAAAGTCATATTAGGGAAAGAATGCTTGTCCTTCTCACTTAAAATGAAATAAAAGATCTAAAGTCTGCTAATGAGCAGTGATATTCTTGAGTGCCAATTTAAATGGAAAAAAATGCTTTAATTATGCAGATTTTGATGCTGGCCGTGTCATGACACTACTTCCTCCGGAGGATTAATTTAAGTCCAGTAAAGCAGAAAAGAATCCCCTTGCAAGTGATGAAGTGAACAAGAAGTGAAATTGATTTATGCAAAGTAAGAAAGTCCTGAAAGCGTTGTAGATTATGCAAATGATTATAAAAACCCAACATCTAAAGTAATCTGAAATTGTGAGGGAAAAAATCAAACTACATTATACAAGAAGTAGTTACTCTTCAATTAAAGGTCTTGTTATTTGATTTTGTAAACAGAATAAGTTAATAATAAACTTTAAACTTAAAAGAACTTAAAAGAAATTAAGAATGCAATGCATATTAAAATGGGCCCCAGTCTTGGCTGGGACTAGACCTTTACCAAGTTCTGTGGCAGAAATATTGAATGAGAACATCCATGTGCAGTTATTTTTAAACAGCATCACTGCCTGCTGGCAGTCCAAATTGTGCTGCTTTAGAGAGTACAGAAAGAGGAATCTGATTAGTATCTAGTACAAGGTGCAAGTTCAGGCTCATTAGCCAGTGGTGATGAAAGCATTAATGCCCTTCAAGGAGTGCGTTTACTTTGAACACATTTGCTCATTAAGAGGATGAAGGTCTCTTTCCTCACAATGCATCTGAAAAAAACAGTTTAAGGAAACTCTTTGCTTTATCAGGAGCTTTGTCTCCTCATGCTGAAAACCAAAAGGAGATCACAGGGCACTGTCATCGGGGATGGGAGTGACTTCTCCTGGCAGTACTTCCCATGGGCCAGCTATGACACCCAAGGTATCAACTAGGTTTTCACTACGGTACATAGAGAGAAACTGGCACTTCTGGTTACTTGAGACGAACTGAGTAAAAATGCCCCCTTCAGAAAGAGAAGACTCATTGCCATGGGCCAAAGAGTGGTTTAGATGACTGATTTGCAGAGAGCTGTGCACACTACATTTGGGCAGATGAGTTGCAGCCCTTTGCCTGGTACAGAGTCATTGCCACTTTGGCACAGCCAATGGTGCAGCAGATATTATTTTTCCATGGATCAAGCCAACATTTAAAGACAACAGGAATGGCAGCCTCCTATTGCATCCAGCCACAGATCTAGAAGAAATGAGAGAAACTTTTGCGCTGAGATGTTTGCCATCTTTGATGTAAGATCAAGGGTGGACAGCAAAACAGGCAATTAATTGCTCATAGGACATGTCCTTATTTCTGTCCTCATCCTCCTTCAAATAAGGGGATTTGCTTCCAGACCCAGCTTTAACTGACTACGCTTTTCATCTTCCAGAAGAGAATTCAAAAGTTATCAGCAGAAGTGTGGGTACAGAAAAGGCTCTTTCTTAATTCTTAGTCTCACCAAATTTAGCCAGAACTATTGTGTTAGTTTTCTGGCACATAGTGGAGTAGTTATACACATGGAAGAGACGCAAAACATCTTCGAATTACTCCATGTTATTTCAAAGCTCCTTAAAATTTCTTTCTACT
The DNA here is from genome assembly GCF_003945725.1 of Corapipo altera. Classification (NCBI taxonomy): domain Eukaryota; kingdom Metazoa; phylum Chordata; class Aves; order Passeriformes; family Pipridae; genus Corapipo; species Corapipo altera. Next base: position 12,690,805 of record NW_020884874.1, read on the forward strand.
CTACAGCCTGTTATTGTTCAGGGAAATTTGACATACTGACTCCCCTTGAGAGCAGCATGAATACTTATGCACAGCTTTGTTAGCCTGGTACAAGTATTTCTACAAAAACACTAACTTGTGAAGAGGGTCAAGATACAAATATGTTTGCTCAGTGAAAGTTTAGAGAAAAACAGAGAAGACTGCAGTCCCTGCTCAAAGAAGAAAGAGCTCTTTTTTTTTTTTTTTTATTAACCCTCTCTTTCACAGGCTTTCCATGTTTTTGATAACAAAATCTTCTCTTCAGACATGATGAACCACCAAGCCACTGTGTTATTGTTGGGAAGGACACTGTCTTCACTGGCTCCATGTCAGTGTTTTATGTTGTGAGTTCCATTATACATGGCAAAAAAATACATTATGCAGAGAAAGATGCATATATATATATGCAATATAAAACCCCTCTACTGTGACACACCAAAAAAGGGGAATTCTGATAAGCAAGAAAATTATCTATTTGTACCTTTCATCTTTCTAATCTTCTATTAATTATTCATGGAATATATTAAGGCATTTTATTTTTTTGGGGAATATTAGTTTAATATAATGTTACATATTATTTCATCGTCACCAGCTGGGTATCTACAAAGATGGTGACTTCATAGGAATTGTCACAACAAGTGGTTACTCCAATAAGAGATTTCTAATGAAAGGGAATTAAACTGATTATTAATGAGTTCCAAATGAAATCAAGTCCCATGGTAATTATAAGCTTAAAATATCACACACTGTTATGGAAAATGGTTGATCTGATCAGAGCTGTATTGAAATGTAGCTTCAAAAAAGTAATCAGCCAAAATTGAGCCAATTTGACTTGTGAAAGTAATTATTTCATTTATGTCATACTCACCTCTCAAAACTGCTCAAAAAAGGACCTCATGCTTCCCAAACCCATGGATTTTTTTACCTTAAGAGACAAATGAAAAAAAAAAAAAGAAAAAGTAAAAAGAGGACTGAACATTCTGAAGTAAAGAAAACAGACTGAGAGAGGAGTAACAGACACTGATCACACTCAAACCATGTCAAAAGTAAAGAAAGCAAGCACAATATGAGGTCATTCCCCAAAGCACCCCAATGAAGCCTGGAGATAAATACAACGTATTGTCAGCACAACACCCTGTTATAAGGAAACTGGTGCCTTTGTTTGCCATCCTGTGTTGAAGGCACTCAGAGAAGGCAAAGGCAATGGAAATAAAACTATTAAAAGAGGTCACATAGTGTTTTGAACAGAAGAAGTACTAGCTTTCTATGCTGGGAGGCAACTTCTGTCATTGGAAGATTTGCATTGCTGGCATCCCCAGGCACCAGTACTACCGTGAATCCTGTGGTACGCAGGTGAGTCAGCAAAACTACAGAAACAATTTCGGCCAAAGTAAAGCTGAAGTTTCTGGTACCCAGAAACTAAACAAAGGGCGGTGAACTTGGTAGGGCAAGAGTGCTCTGCTGGTTTACTTAGGCTCCATGTACCACATGGACTTGAACCGAGTAAAAACACAATGGGTACAAGAAAGATTACTATGGGGTTTGGCATCATGGATAAATTAATTCTTGAGCAGATCCCTTGAAAATTCTCTTTCTCCTCTTCTTGCTTCCCATTCCTGAGTTACTCATCCAGCAGGCAGCAATATGGGGCAGAGAAACCTTTGGACACAGAGCTGCTGGGCAGATTATAGCAAAAATTAGCAACTAGTAAATTAGGTTGTTAAGGATGGCATTAATCTGTTGGTGATGTAAGTATTCCCAGGTAAGAGTGTTGTGTCAGAAAACTTAATCTGTAATTAACAGACTGCACATCCTTCATTTCTGATGCCATTCACAATCTGAATTCTAATGGTTTATGAAATATGGGTATGCCCCTTCCTTTTGTAGAAAAGGATATTTCCAGTTCATCATTTCTACTCAGTCTCTTTGAAGTTGTGGTATTTCAAAATCAAGCAGTTACGTGTCCGGCAAGAAAGTCCTATCTTCCTGTGGTTTCTTAATATGTGCTAACATTTTCTTTCATTTAATTGTGTTAGCTCATCCACTCAGTATTACAGGAAATACTGAGGAGGAATACTTGTGACTGCTGAATAGCACTGCAAATCCAGATGTCCCACGGGGGAACAGATAGTTTTAACTGTTAGGAATTTGGGAAATGTCGAGAATCTCAGCTTTCCGAAACACACACAATATATGTCAGGACACATAGATAACCAATAGTGATGGGTGACTACAATAAACCCTTCAGAGACCACTGGAGTACTAAAACGTATTTTAATTTGAAAACAACATCAACATCTTTTCTCACCCTCTGGCAGATAAACAAGGTATCAGAGTTGCATTTCCTTGTCATGTTGACCTGTTTCTCTGGGATTTTGTGTAGTGCTCAACCAGCTAGAATGGCTCATGCTACTTCAGGAACAGTGTGACCTTCCTCTTCTTCAGAGGGGCACTAGGCTGAGGTTAGGACCTGCTCTTGGCTGTGCACGGTCCCTGGGACTGCCTTTCACTATGCTTATCCATAACACATCAATCTCCTTTTGCACTTCATGGCACTACTGAAATAATTTGCTGATACAGAATGTAAGCTGAGAGACACAAGCCTGCAAGTTACTTGGTCTTTACTAATCATTTTGATGTGGGGAGTTTGTGTGGCTGCCACTGACATTTTTGCAATTTCAGTGCCCGAGCAGAGGAACTCATGTTATTTCAGGCGCACAAAACATCTGCACAAGGCTGAAAGCCGTGGCACAAAACTTGCCATACAGCTTGGACCAGCACCTGGAGACTGCTGTGACGCTCTACAGCACCTGAGACAGCTTTGCATGGCTACAATTAAGTCACAAGAATCACACCTTCGGATAAAACTTGGAAAATTCAAGACTTTACAAATACAAAATCGAAGTTCTAATACTGCAGTTATAACTGCTCTCTCTCTGTTTTCCCACATTCCACCTCATAGTTTCAATTTATTCCTCTGGGTATTCCCTGACTCAATATCAGTGGGGAAAACTGTGGGCAATCAAATACAAATTGAATATCTGCTTTGTGCTTGATAAATTATTTTTGGAGAAAAAAAATATCTCACATAAGGACAAGGAAGAACTAGACTAAGAATCTGATACTCCTAATGTCGGTTTCCCACTTAGAGTTAGTAGATATTTTGCAGTTACATTTTCTTTTATATATATATATGTTTTTAATATATTTTTTCAATAATATTTTTCACAAACCATACTTCTATTAGTAACTTTTAAAAAGTTAACTTCATTTTGCCCTTTGTCAGTCTTTTATTGATTAATATGAAATACTAGTGGTAGTATTCTTAGAAGTGATTTATTTTCTGATGTCAGCATTTTATTTTTTCTCTGGGAAAATAAGTTTTTTCATAGTCCTTTCACAAGCCTAAATTAACCAAGAGAAGGACCAGTGATTTGGAGAAATTACAATGATGAAAGGAAGACAGGAAGTAAGAAACAGAAAGAAGGATGAAAGGGAGGAAGTTAGGGGTGAAGTTTAGGCAATATTTATAAAAATCTGTGTTCTGTCACAGTTTGGATTCTACCAAATGTTATTTTGATAAATAATAAAATGTAAGAATGGTATGAACATCTGGCTTCAGTTCTCCTGTTCATAAGGTATGCAACTCTTTTTTAAAGAAAAGATAGAAATGTCAGCATTTCTATACTTGGGAAAAATAAGAAATAAGAAGGTGACTTGTCACAAGATCAGTCATCATTATAACTATCTTGTTTGTATGCTGCAAGCTGTTTCTGAGCTTTGTGTCCTTTTCATGATCACCTCACAGAAATACAAACAATTTACTTCATGTGCAGGTAATTCAAACCCTCACAGGCTTGTCCTTGTTCCTTCAGCATCCACCAAATGATGCCACGTGTGGAACTACATCATGTCTCGTGACATATCTGCTCCACAAGTGGGCATTGCTGTTATTTTTAAGCATCCTCAGGAAAGAAGGGATCAACTGGAGTCAGTTCAGAAGAGAGAGGGTGAATGGGCAGGGATCGAGCCTGGCTGATCCAGATTTGTTGTTCAGCTGGGCTGTGTTATACAGAGGGCAATCACAGGGAGCAGCTTCTCCTCGTGGATGGGCAATTGCAAGCCCATAGCTGGAGCACTGGCTTTGTCCCCCAGTATGAGAGAGAGATCGGCAAACTGGAGAGGATCATCTGGGATGGTAAGGGAATGAAGCAAGTACCAAATGAGGAAAGGCCTGAGAGGACTGGGTTTGTTAGCCTTTTATTTGCTGAAAACCAGGCACTATCACAAGACAGATAATTAGTAAGTTATAACACTAAAATTACAGATAGCTAAATGGGTGTTTTAAAGACTTCTAGATGTTTCTAAAACAGGAACACCTTGGAATTTGAGCTCCATCGTTTCCCTCTTGCTCCTATGCAAAGTCACCACAATGCACATGACTCGAACTGTAGATATTTTCTGTCCACTTAGCACAGAGTCAGTAATGGTGCTTACTGCTTGCACACAGAAATAGTGCAAGGTGAAGGCGGTTTGTTGCCAACATTTTTCCATACTTGTATTGTCAGAGCTGGTTTCCTCAGTGAGGGACAGCTCTTCCCAAAGGGGCATGAGCTGGGACCTGAGGGTGACTCCACCACAGGCCATGGCCTCACCAGTGAGTGCTGTCCCACAGAGTCTGACCATAGTGGGCAGAGACAATGGCTATAACAAGGTCCACCAACAGCCCCTGACATGGCAAGCAAAGAACAAGGGCCAGGGACCATCCAAAAGCTCCTGTCAGGATCTAAAGGGGAAGGGGAAGGAAATAGGACCAGAAACAAAGATGTGATGTACGACCAAGGCATCCCAACACACAGTTAGCACTGTTGTGGTGTCAGGGGGCTGGGACTGACAGCCATAGGCTGGGCTGAAATGGGGCTCCTGGCCCCAGGTGGACCCAACAAAAGCTGGGCATCAGCGATAAGGCCCATGGTGCCCTCAGGGCCCTGACATCTATGTAGCTGACTCATTGCAAAGCCGGAGAAAGCATGAAATCTGTTCAGTAGTTGCTCAGAGCACGGCATGCCTTCAGGCACAACTGACAGGAAAAAAAAGAAAAGTAGGTCTTTCTCTCTCTCCAAGTTTTCTGGTGGATTAAATATGCAGAAATCTATTTTTGGAGGTGATCAAATAATGAATGTGGGGAACTCACATACTCTGTTTTGCTCACTGCTTGGGAAACAAGGAGAGTAAAAAACACTCTTACCTCACCAGATAGTTAAACAAGAACACCTATATGTGCTCACCAGCTTGTTCATATTTCACCTCAACAAAACTGAAATATCAAATGGGTTTTATAGGCACGTTCCTAATGGTTGGCATTTAATTTCATAAAGTAAAAAAAAATAAATTCATGATGTTTCCAAAAATGTAGTGCCTTTATGTTCTGGTTTGCTATGTGTGGCTGAGGTCCAGAGATGTCCACCACAGACCAGAACACAGGAAAACATGTACTCTCTATTTGCACCATAATATAAAAGCCCCCTCTGGGCATTCAGCAGCTAGAGAGCCACAGCCTGTGCATCCTGGTAGCTAGCAGCTGGCATCAAATGCTCTGAGGCCACAGCCTGGTCTCAGACACAGAAGCTGTCTCCTATGAGGAGATGCCATGAAGCCCTTTACAGGGCAAGACATGGTTCCTCTTAACCGTGCAGTTTGTGCTCCTACCACCCCTGGGCCACATCCCCATGTCACTCTGCCATGGAAACACAGCAATCCTACCTGAGCTGGGCTCTACAAGACAGTCTTCCCCTGGCAGTCTGTCTCTTTCTAGTGGTTCAGTAAAGTTACTCCAAATGACAGTTGCTTTTAAACTGAAGTGCACCAGCACCCAGAAAGGAAGGGGAGAAGGAACTGTAAATGGATAACTGTGTTTCCCTGAACCTCATCTTTTCCCTTCAGATTTTAGACAGGCTGCACTAAGTTCCATCTTCGTATCAGTGGATGTAGAAGCAGTGGATGCTCTTGGCAGCTGTTAAAATCTCATCTTGAGCAGGTGCTGCTCTCTCTTCCCTGCCTCTCTCTCTGTCTCCCTCCCTCCCTCTACCAGCCCCTTCCAGCAGTGCAGTGTGCATCTGGGTCTGAGATCTGCCTCTGAAAAACACAGACTTACTTGCTTGGCTGGTAGGTAGGTACTTGACAGTGAACTACAAACCCCCTGCCCTTCCCTGGGACAGAGGCCATCTCCAAGCTGAGTCCACAGCCCTAGGCACAGTTCAGGGGCCCACAGGGGCTGCCTGGCTCTGGGACTCAGCCCAGTCTCACTGAAGCAGCAGGAAGAGAGTGGTATGGCCAACCCTGGTCACCTCCTACCTTTCCGCTCTGCTGCATGCCAGACAGAAATTATCTCTTTGTTAATTAAAATAAACAGAAACATAGTGGTGACAGGTTGTTTATTATAGGCTCTAGGCAAGAATCTCTTTTTTGAGGATCATGTGGAATTCTATGGTAACAAAGTGAGGCAAACTGGAAAAAACGCCTGAACAACCCTTTGATTAATGCTATGTAGCTTTTCCTGCGCCCTTCCCACTTTTCCTACTGCTGCTCTCCTGCATTCATAGAGTTAATTGAAAGCAGGCAATAAAGGGCTTGTTACAGATGTGAGCAAGGAAAAGTAAAATAATGATCTGGTTAAGCCAGGCTCAGGTACTCAACTTCAAAGGAGTGAGGATAACAATGTCTGTCTTCTACCCAGCCGGGCTGGAAGACTTCTCCAGTAGCCAAGCCTACTTTCAAAGGAGCCCCTAACACCTTTGAGATTTCAGAAAAGGGCAGGAGATTATGTGAGCCAAAAGAAGCTGACAGGCTAAAGATATGTTTAAAAAAATATAAATTAATCAGGGGAACCAGGCTGATGGACAGCTTCCAGTTCTCCATATTGGGGAAGAATGCCATGTCTGCCTATGGTCCAGCAAGGAAAGTTAAATACGAGTCAAAATGTAATGTGTGAGGCACCTCTCTTAAATTTATTCTACTAAGACCTGCACAGCTTTTTGGCAAAATAAATAATATCTTTATTTCAGTTAAACTGCTGTTACAGGCTACCAGAAGGCTGGTGCTGGCAGCCCCACATCCCAGATTATGGGGTGAGAACTGCAGAATTTCATGCAGGAGGCATCTCCTGACATCTTGAGTACAGAGGAAAGGAGAGGTGCTGCTTAGAGAGGCTAAGAGCACGGATGGTAGCACAGCTAACCTGAAAGCACTAGTGCAAAGGATTTAAGGTATCCCGGAGTACATGTTCTGTCTAGGTCCTTCCTGGATGGTACAAGACCTGTCCTTATAATCCTAGACTGTTGTCCAAGTGATAATTTTTTTCCTGTCTGTAATTCCTCATAAATCCATCTTGCTATCTCACAGAGATTGCATTGACTTTCCATTCTTCATTCCCTGTGGCAGTCTATGGTTAGAGAAAACACTGTGGCAAGCTGGTCATGCTTCAATAGCTCTCTCACAAATGGACTTGTCAATAATTAAATTAATATATTTTCAGACAATGAAGAAAATATTTTCAGCAGAGCTGTGAGCTAGCAGTGCTCTGCTTTCAGAATATTTTGAGATCACAAAGGCCACTGCAGGATCTGAACCTAGAGCATTAAAAAAAGAAACAAAAGAAACTGAATTTCTACAGTCTTCATTAATTTAATTTAGCTTGAATAATTCATGTACTGCCTATCTGTAGTATATTTTATCTGGAGATGCAAAGGCTCTTTAGAAAGTTGGGCAGCGTAATTATCTTTTTGCAGGTGAGGAAGTAGAGATAATCTCCTTTCTCAAACCTCAAGCAGAAAGTAGGATTTTCCTGAAGCAGGCACAAAGCCCTTTTCTGCTGGGTGTCCTTCTGCAAGAAGGCAAACCTGGCCTCATGCATTAGGAACGTAACTCCAGAAACTTGGCTTGTAACCCTGAATGTGACACCAGTTGGAGCTACACTTCTGCAAATGAAGTCACTTAACTGACCTTAACAGCCAAGTATTTAATTTTGTGCCACTCTGTGTCAACTGAATGAGTAGAAATCTGAAAACTACAAGTGATGGGGAATCACAGAGAGCTCTCCCTCTGCTTTTGGAGTCTAATGACACTCAGCCCTTTGGCAGTCCTTTCCTCAGCTGTGGTTTCATGACACAAAGTCTCCACACCTCAGCACTATCAGCAGTTCTAAGGAGTTGCTGTCCCACTTCCCACTGTTAGCCCAGCTCCCCTTACACAATAGATCTTCATGCACACGCATGAACTGGCCCAGCTTAAAAATTGCCTACAAAAACCATCATTGGAGAAACTCTATTGATTCCTTCATCCTATTAACAGTGTTGTGGGAACAACAGTGCCTGTGCACCTCAGGCAGCAATTTGTTTGAGCAGAAGAGTAAGAAGAGACGGGGCAGTGAGGAACACCTCAGGCTGGTACTGCCACTAAAGACCTTATCTTACAAAGCCACAAAATCAGGATCTAACTTTTAGCGAGCCGTCACACATTTGAAACCAAAATTTTCAATGAAAGTGAGTTTACTGGCCCAGGATACCCAGATTTGTGATTGTGTTTACCAGTTTAAACTTTTTGGAGCCCAGCTGAACTGAACAATGCTCTGGATGTATTTTCTTAGCTATTGTCAAGAGCCCTAATATCTGAGCCTGTGCTGTAACTATCTAGACTGGTGCGAGAGATGGTGCTCTTTAAAATGAAATTCATTATTTTTTATGCCTAGCTGTGTGTGAAGAAACAGATTCAAATCTCAGTAACCTCCCCTTATTAGGGGTGATGCCTGCTCATGTAGCTTGCTGCTAGTCTTCTGTCAACTCTAAACACCTAACTTTTTGATGGACTACTACAGTTGGACAGCAAATTACTATAGGAGAGCTCTAATTGTGTTTGAAGATTATTTCTTGATAATGGAAAACACTTAAGCAAATGCTTGGTAAAACTTTAAAATGCATACCCCATGAAACTCAAGCTGACAGGAGTTACATGTGACTTTGCTATGACAGATAAAACCATTTTATCCTAAACTGCCTGTTGCCAAGAAGGGTAAAAGAAGCAAAGAGGACACAACAAAAATTCTTGCTAGAAGACGGTGGAGAAATGTATCACTCTACAATTGCAAGAGTAGCATTCAGTAATTAAGCAGTCTAACAAAATGTACTTATTTGTGGGGTACAAGATAGCAGGCAATTCTGAGAAAGCACTGTGATGGTCAGTTCTGTCACTAGGAGAAAGAAATGTTAAACACAGTAGGAGGGATGCAAGTGCAACACTGGCGATTTCCTAGTTTTGTCTTTTTCCTTTTGTGCCCATTGTACCAAGAATTTGACATTACTGTTGATCAAACTCCCATCTTATTTCTTTTACTCAGAGTGTCAGGGTAGCAATTAACTAGACAAGACAGGAGCTGTTTGCAATGATTTGCTCCTCAGATATCAGATAGACTCTGGACAAAAAGAGCAGAGTCAGAAACCAGACAGAAAGAAGTGGACCAAATAAAATCAGCCCTCCCTGAGTTTCAGCGATCGTAAGAACAGAAGTAGTTGTATGGGAACATTTGTGGGTTGAAGTGAAATCTTACATGATCTCAGAAAGAAAAACCTGATTTCAAAATTTTTTTAGAGCTTCTTATCATTGTGTTTGGAATAGCTTTTTTTCTTCTGAGAAACCAGAGCCTGGAGAGAGTAAATTAAGTATCAGCCAGAATGAGAAACTGCATGTAAACAACCTTCAACAGTTTGTTTTAAAAGAAATGTCAGTCATCAAGGCACCTAAATTCCCCCCTTAGTTTTGGGGAAGGAAGAAAAGACAGGCAACAGAAAACCACATTTGTGGTACATTCCATCAGGTTCATACAAATTATCTTTGCTCTCAAAGTGGATTGTGCATTAGAGAAGAATGAGATGTTATTTTGGGAGCTGAGGAATAATAGAGTAAATAGGTTTGCATCATTATGTGGTCTGTACATAAAATTTCCAACCCTTCTACAGGGGAAAATTTTAAGTTAGTAGCATCACCTCAATGTCTGATGTGAGCATCTGAGTGGTCACAGTGCAGGCTTATGAACTGCCAGCAATAAGGACACGACAATAAGTCATCTTCACTGTAATGGAGGGGCTTGAAAATGATGTTTGCTTGGAGGTCATCTGTCAACTGGAAAGAGAGGATGATGAAGAGTTCTCACTTAAAGTCATTCTTTGTCTCTTTGTAACTGATAAGCTCTATAAAACTCTGGTAAAAATGACGTTGGTCTCAGCCATAAGCAAAATGTTCACCATGGGAAAGGGCAGGGCTTCATAGCCTACCTTGCCTGAGAGCATTTCAGCCAGAGATCTCTGGTTGTGTCCCAAAATATCCCATGATACAGAAACTGTAAATAACAGTCTATTTGAAAGTATTGCAGAGGCAGCACAGTCTAGGCTGGCCTAGAGAGTTTAGAAGACTCAGACTACAACTTTAGCAGTTTCCACTAATGATCTGAGCTGGTCTAACTCTATAGGTGCCCAAACTGGTATAAATTTTTAGGCAAAACTCATAGCTGTGTTATTCCACCTTCCCCAGGGATAAGACCTGCCCTAAAAACAAGCAAAGGGGAAAATGATTTAAAACAGTAAGTTTTACTTTGTAAAAGTGGCCAGTGATTAATATGCAATGATAAGTTATGCTGTCTTTGACAACAAGCAAAGCTTTTTGCTCTGCTCAGAGGTTATCAATCACCAGAGGCAAGGTTACAGGGGTATTGGTAATGGACAGGGTTAACAATTCAGGGTAATCTTGCTTACTACACAACACTGCAATCTAAGGGAAATTTCTTCATTTTTTTCTTTTAAGAGCACATCCAATTACCTTCATATGGCTGCTTTTTCCTGATACTACCAGTCACTCATCATTATCTTGAACTTGAAAGTCACCAGCCACCCCTTTTTTATTATTTTAATCCAGTCAATAGATTAAAGTTGGCACATTGTAAAGCCTTGTCTCTACCAGAAAAGTGAGTCAGTTTAATTAAATTGATTTAAACTTATGTAAATTACTATGATAGATGTACTGGAGCTAGTTTAGCCCATGCTCATATTGATTTATCTTGCATCAGTTCTGCTCCTGCCATGAACACCAGTCATGATTCTTTTTTAACCAGTGCATGTAGATATGTAATACTGGTAAAGTCACAAGGTGTATTGGGTTTCTCTGGCCAATTTCAGTAGCAGGGGGGTTACAGGGGTGGTTTCTGTGAGATGTTGCTAGAAGCTTCCCCCATGTCCAGCACAGCCAATGGCAGCTAGCTCCAGGATGGACCCACCTCAGGCCAAGGCCGAGCCAATCAGGAACCATTGCAACGCCTCTGTGATAACATATTAAAAAAGGAAAAAATGTTATGGTGCAGATGAAAATAGCAGCCAGAGAAGAGCAGAGTGAGAACATGTGAACAACAATGTAGACACCAAGATCAGTGGAGAAGGAGAGGCAGGAGGTGCTCCAGGTGCTGGAGCTGAGGTTCCCCTTCATGTGGTGCAGACCATGGTGAGGCAGCTCTCCCCTTGCAGTCCATGGAGGACCATGGAGGTGCAGAGATCCACCTGCAGCCTGTGGAGGAGCCCACGCTGGAGTGGGTGGATGCCCAAAAGAGGCTGTGACCCCATGGGAGGCCCATGCTGGAGCAGAGTCCTGGCAGGCACCTGCTGACCCACTGGGAGAGGAGCCCATACTGGAGCAGGTTTTCCTCAAAGGACTTGTGACCCTGTGGGGGACCTGTGCTGGAGCAGCCTGTGCCTGAAGGACTGCACCCTGTGGAAAAGTGACCCATGTTGCAGCAGTTTGTGAAGAACTGTTGCCTGTGGGATGGACTCACGCTGAAGAGGTCCATTAGGGACTGTCACTCGTGGGGGGGACCCCATGGGGAGCAGGAGAAGGACTCTCTCAGAGCAGTGGCAGAAAAAATAACTGACAGTAACCCCCATTATCTGTCGTCCTGCACCACTGCAGGGGGAGGAGGTAGGACTTGGGAAGCAGGGAGGAGCAGGGGAAGGTGGTTTTAAGATTTATTTTACTTCTCATTTATCCTACTCTGATTTTGTCAGTATTAAATCTAACTAATATCCCCACTTAGAGTCTGTTTTGCCCATGATGGTGATTGGTAAGTGATCTCTCCCAGTCTTTATCTCAACTTATGTACCTTTCATTATATTGTCTTTCCTCTGTCCAGTTGCAAAGGGGAGTGAGAGAGCAACTTTGGTGGGTACCTGGTATCTAGCCAGGGTTGACCCACTACACAAGACATAAGAAGAAAGTCTAAGCTTGGGTTTTCTTCCTTAGCAGGAGCAAAACAGAGCTTGTTGAAACCATGTTGTATATTGCAAAGAGCACATGAAATGATGGAAGAAGGGAAAGAAGATGGCACAGAGGTAGTAGACATGGGTGAAACACACACAGTTAGGCAGGGTTTGGGGAGTAAGAAAATTTGAAAGCAGCAGTGACGATTGTAAACCCGTATTTTCCATATGATAAGCACTGCCCATTTAGCTGTCATTTCTCATCATTAATTTTTGCTGTACACAGACAATTCCCTGTGCTGAACAAACCTTTTCATCTGCTGTGAAATCACCCCAAAACACCACAAAAGATTCCTGAAGAACTCCCTGTGTTAGAAACATCAGTGGTGCTGACCTTCAGGTATGTGGTAGGGATTGTAAAAAAAAATATGGTTGGGCTTCCAGAGTATGCTCAGGGGGTCTCCAGGTTTCATGCTGAAAGCCTACAAAATTGTCACACTGACATTTTCTGCGTATGTTGTGTTGCTGTACTGTAGCTCTTAAATCCTCCAGACCTTTCAGAAAGCTGCTGCAGCTGCTTACACTGAAGTGTGACATAACTTTACAGTTTCTAAGGGGCCTACCAAGATTTCTATCTTGTTCTGTGCACAGATTACTGATGCATTACCATTGAACACAACTCCAGAGCTCATGTCCAGCTACTCAGTGTAAACACTTCCTCTGAGTACTGCAGCCTTTAAATAGTCTACAAAACAAGAAGACAGTCTCTTGCTTTGTCTCCTTCCCAAAGGCCCTTGGGAAGCATAGGCACATAGCTTTTATTTTACTTGTACAACTTTTTTATTTTAAGCAAAATGAGTGGAGTATGACTCCTGTCAATGATTCTTGCACTCATCCCCTCATGCAGGGATGAATGTCACCCACAGGGACTGCTAGTCCAGCAGCTGATCCAGAAGGTGGAAATACCATAATCAATTATGATAGTATTCAAAGAATCACAGAATGGTTTGGGTTGGAAGGGACCTTAAAGATCATTTAGTTCCAACCCCCTGCCATGGTGTAGTGGTTTAAACCTTGTTTTCCCCCAGAGGCTAAAAAATGGTAAAACCCCAAGGGGTGGAACCCCCTGGAAGTTTTGAAGTCTTGTCCAATGGGCGCTGCTGCAAAATGTAAACATTCCACAAGCTGACCGGAAGAGACGAGTTGTAGTTTGGTTGTAGAAGAAGTGGCCATGTTGTAGGAGCCACGAGGAGAGGGCAGGATCCCTCTGAGGGGGGCCTCTGCCCCCCCCCCCAGCCCCAGTTGGGGGCTACAGAGACTTGGAACAGTGTTAAGCTGGACTAAGTGTCTGTAGTTAAGCTGGGGGATGTTTTTCCACCGTGAGTGAGCAGAGACAGAGAAGAAGAAGCGGTAGCGTCAAGAGGTTATGGCTAAGAGCCAAGAGATAACTGAAGGAACAGTAAACAGCATGCAACCAAGGAAGACTCAGAGTTGCTCGAGCCGTGATAGAGAGCTGGCAGCAGAGAGACAGAGTTTTTTGGGGTAAGAATTGTACCAGACTCCCAAACTCCTTTGAGACCCCTCTTGGAAAGGAGGGACATGGACTCCTATTAAGGAGAAGAGTTTTAGACATGCAGCACTGGAGAGAGAGAGGAGATAAGAAGCTCAAAGGCGTCCCGGAGCTGGACCGGGACGGAGAAGGAATGTGGGGGGGAGTTGACCTTGCCCCCCCCCCACTGCTGACAAGCCTGGCAGCCTAAGACGGAGCACAGGAGCTCTGGTAGAACTCTTGAGGCAAAGGCTTGCAACTGAATGCTGCCCAAGATGTTCTGACTCAGGGGTGAACCCCTGAGGAAGGGACTTTCATGAAGATGCCCCTGCATTTCGTGATATACCTGTGGTGAAGCGAGTCTTGTCCCTGCTGGCAGTCCACAGGTGAGGCCTTCGCTTGGAGTCGAAGGAGAGCCGAGGGGCTTGGAGACCCCCTTGTGTGTATTGAAAAGAGATCCAGCTACAACAACTCAGTTGCAACTGCTGCATGGAAGACAGATGAGAAGAATCTGCTGCCTTAGAAGAGACTCCTGCTTTGAGACTGGAAGGGATCTGTTCTTCTTCCCTCCTGGACTTTTATTTGGAGGGGAGAAGAGATCTGATCCATTGTAAATACTATATGTCATGGTAGAGAGAGTTGTGATCATGTGTATAATGTATTATGATATTTATTTGTACAGTCATTGTAATATATTCCCTTTCCCCCATTCTGAGTCTGGCGTGTTTTGTCTGGAAAGAATCATCCCACATTAAGTTGAGATGTGGGAGGGGGGCTAGGACTAGGGAATTAGGATTTTGGAGAATCTCAAACCATGACACATGGGCAAGGACACATTCCACTGGACCAGGCTGCTCAGAGCCCCATCCAACCTGGCCTTGAACACTTCCAGTGATGGGGCATCCACAACTTCTCTGGGTAACCTGTGCCAGTGCCTCACCACCGTCACAGCAAAAAATCTCCTCCTAATATCTAATCTAAATCTACTCTCTCCTAGTTGGAAATCACTCTCCCCTTATCCTGTCACTACATACTCTCATAAAAAGTCCCTCTCTTTCTTTCCTGTAGGCTCCCTTCAAGTACTGGAAGGCTGCAATTAGGCCAGCCCTAAGCCGTCCTTTTTCCAGGCTGTACAAAGTCAACTCTCTCAGCCTTTCCTTGTATGACAGGAGCTCCAACCCTCTAATCATCTTGGTGTCGTTCTCTGGACTCACTCCAACAGATCAATGTCTTTTCTGTGCTGGAGTCCCCAGAGCTGGATGCAGTACTCCAGATGGGGTCTCACCAGAGCAGAGTGGCAGAATCCCCTCCCTCGGACCTGCTGACCACTCTGCTTTTGATGCAGCCCAGGACACAATTGACTTTCTGGGTTGCAAGCACACATTGCCAGGTCATGTCCAACTTCTCATCTACCAAATTCATTGAGCTACTTTCAGTACATCTTTTACACTCTTTTGTATATTCTTTTATACACTCTTTTTTACACTTTCAATTCAGCACGAATGTGCAAGTTGATGTCTTGTCATGAGACATGGCTTGGATATTCAGCTTTTTATGATCCATAAGGCCTCATCTGGAATAAATAAATATCCCATGTGCAGCTATTGTATTGACTACTTGTATTTTGAAGAACAGAAGAATCAGCTCTCTTGTAATCTACAAAGCAGTAAACAGTTGACATTTACTGAATGGCAGGTGTTGTACTGCTGGGAACTTGTGGTTTCTTTGCTCCTAGACCTCAGTACTGAGGTTGGTTCTTGCATCAACCCGTCTGCTCTTGCTTGTAATTTCAGAAGGACTCAAATTCAAATTCAGAGGGACTCAAGGAGAAGGTGGGCTGTGTTTTTTGTATCATGGATTTCCACTCTTTATTAGAAGTCTTTGATGTAAAATTTGAAATGTCTTCATGCATTTCATAGACTTTGAAAGGACACTTGCCCTGCAGTAACATTAGCTTTGCTGCCCATTTTTCTTCCTGCTAAATTCTTTGGGTAGGTTGAGGTGGAAGAAGTTGAATCTGAAACTGCAAATGCAGTTGGTGCTTGTCCAAGGAAAAGGAGGACTCAGCAAGCAGAAAGACTGGGAGTATCTGGCAGGCTTCTCATAGGACAGTAGGCAGTAGTTTACAGGATTAGCTGTCAGACAATATATTTTAATGGGTACAAGTCAGTCTTCAAGTCCAGCCATGAAACATTTTGCATGTCTACCATCCTTCTGGTGGCACTTTATCTTCAGCTCTCCTGTGCTGGGTTACTGACTCGAAAAAAGCTGAAAAGCAGTCCCAGTCATCTCAACTGGATTTAAACTCTGTTACCCAGGCTGTGCTTCCTTGAGAAGGATTTCACAGTATGTACAGGAGCACATTATGGTGGGATTTACCTACTTTTACTTCAACACAGGCATTATATCTGTCTGCTAAGTAGTTCTTATCACTGAGGATAGCTCTTGCTTCTGTTGGCATGGTAATTAAATACTTTCCAGAATATGATAGGCATGTTCATTAAGCTCAGTGTAGGAAGGAGCAAATCCTGGTTGCTGGTACATCAGGACAAGCACATTATTCACCCTGTTCCTCTGCTCTTCATCCCAAGCGCAGAGCAGGGCAAGGCTTCAGCTCTGCAGTTTGGTACAAATGCGTATAGAAACAAGAAGAAAATCTGTGTTTGCCAGAGCAGTTTATGCACCTGCAGCAAAAATCTGGAACCAGGTAAAATCTCTACCTAAGTCGTGCATCAGCTGTTTAGCATGGGATCTAGTTGAACATGCTCTGAGAACAAGTTAAAAGGAACAAGTCAAAAGAAGTTAGCATCCAAATCAGCAACAAGAGCTGAATTTGATCTCTCCTGCTTTTGCCCATAGACTCTGGTTTCCATATCACTTTTCAAAATTCAGTGTTCATTCAGATAATCCTTTATGAACCATTAGCATATTCTCAGACTGTAAAACTTACTGTGGGACATGGCTTCTCTGATCATCACATCTAACCTCTGGAATCAACCAGGATTAACCATGGAAATAATTCCACTTTCCATGTATCCTTCTTTGAACAATGCTGCTGATGCTGACACAATTACTTCATTAGGTGATACTTTCCTAAGCATGAGTTGTCCTGCTAATCATGGCTGCTGCTGTTATTTCAGTAATTCAGAACTAATATAATAAATAATAATTGAACAAAGCCTTGAACCTGATGACAACTTTCATTAATCACTTGAAGAGTTCACCTATTTGCAAAGTGCAAATAGGTGTGATTTTCTTGCCCCCCAAAGCTATGTGTTTCATCTTTAATTCCTTTGGAGCATTAACTTTTGGACTTAGCTTAACAACAAACCCTCCTCTCATTCAGTTGCAGAATTACAGTTGTTTCTTGCCAGCGAAGCCTGCAAAACAGGGTGGCAATGAAGAAGGATAACATGGAAAGGCACTTCACACTTTGAAAGGAGAAATTGTTAATACCTTGGAGATCAATTTTTATTTTTAAAAGATTAAGACATTTCACAAAAATATACCAGACATAAAAAATCACCAGAAAACAATAATAAATATTGCTAAACAGTGTCACTCCTGAAGGAATTATTCTGATTTGTATCTGGTTTTATTAGCTGTTACCCCTATTGATGAATAGACTAAAACAGTCAGTCAGTTTTTTGAATCTTACTGAGGCAATAATGCCAAGAGGTGTTCCTCTCTCCAGTCCAGCAATGAATAGAGCAAGAGAGCTGAATCTCTGCTATTCTTATCAATAAATTTGAGTAATTAAAAATTTGAATTGGTTAAGCACTTTGTTGTTGCTTTATTTACATACATTTTATTTTCCCTCTTGTAGAATACCAGGTGGGAATAAGTCACTTTATAGATCCTCATCCTTTTGTGTTTTTCCATATTTTAATCCTGAAAAAGTGAAAAACAGTGAAAAGGTTACTCTTCCCAGCTATTTCCCCTTCTGGATTTTTCTGACCCCATAGATACACATATACATATTCCTGAAACATAACTCAACACTACTAAAATCCTAATTCATAGGACTGTAGGATAGCTCTTCTTGAAAGGAAGCTCAGAAAGACTCTGGTCCAACCTCCTGCTCATGTCGTGGTGAGCCATGAAGTGAGATCAGGTGCCTTATGGCTTTTTCCAGTTGGGTCTTGAAAACCTCCAAGGACAGAGACTTTCTGTTCTGGGAAGTCTGTGCCACTGCTTGATGAAGTTAACAAAGTACCTGTCTTGTCGTAGCCTCTACCCTAAAGATGCTGTGATTTGGTGTCTTTAGAACATCATTATGCTACAAGAGCTTGTTTGTTCATGTATATCCCATAGTCTAGGGCAGCCCCAGGTGTAACCAGGATTCTGACAGTCCTGGACAGCCTCAGAAAGTTAGAAATGATTGAAAGAAGGAATGGCAGTGCAAAGGTCAGTTGTCCTCCTCCCCTATAAAATTAACTGAAGTGTTACTGTGTTGTTGCAGATGTATGGATCAACTCTGAGAGGGAGGCTCTGTGCAGCAGGAGCCAAGGGAGGTGAGAGTGGATGTACACTAGGCCAGAGAGTGAAGACATGATAATTTTGAATAGAGCACGAAGGGCAGGCAGTGCCAGCACAGACACATATGTGGTCACAGCAGTACCATTTCAAATGGTCTGACCGCACAGATGAAATGAAGAGGGAAAAGCTAAACTTGCCACTGCATCACTGCTGTCATGACAACTGCTTGAAAGCACAACCCTTCTGCTCCTGTGTCCTGCAGCCTGTCCTCAGTCGGACCCCTCTGCCCACAGCTCTGGGGGAGGAGGGAGGACCACGCCTTGCTCACACTCAGCTGGGGCTGGGGATGCAGTCCCTGGTGTCTTGCT
The DNA here is from genome assembly GCF_003945725.1 of Corapipo altera. Classification (NCBI taxonomy): domain Eukaryota; kingdom Metazoa; phylum Chordata; class Aves; order Passeriformes; family Pipridae; genus Corapipo; species Corapipo altera. The sequence goes on from NW_020884874.1 coordinate 12,709,509, forward strand.
GGCATGTCCAGTGGGTTTAATTTAGCTTTCAGCCCAGCTATTTTGTTTCCCTGTGGGAGTTATGACAGCAATAACTAAAAACCCAGAGGCCTCTGCTGTTGTTAACTAGGACAAAAGTCTGTCAATGAAATGTATTATAATATCACTAAGGCATACACATACAATATGTACAGTTGGTTTTCTCTAGAGGTTAACACGTTTGCTGTTTGGGAGGCCCCTTTAATTTTTCCACAGTCCATCTAATGGCTTGCATCCCTGGCAACTTGAACTCTCATTCTTTCTCTAAGATGATTTTCTTTAGACGTAGAAATACATTTTCCAAATGGAATTCTTCACCAGCAAAACTGCTGTGTCACTTTGCCCTGGAGTCTGGCAGTCCTGGCCTGTATCAGGAACAGTGTGGCCAGCAGGACCAAGGCAGTGATCGTCCCCCTGTACTCAGCACTGGTGAGGTCACACCTTGAATCCTGTGTCCATTTCTGGGCCCCTCAATTCAAGATGTTGAGATGCTGGAACAAGTTCGGAGAAGGGCAATGAAGCCAGGGAAGGGTCCGGAGCACAAGTCTTACAAGGAGTGGCTGAGGGAACTGGGGTTGTTTAGCCTGGAGAAAAGGAGGCTCAGTGGTGACTTCATTCCCTACAACTACTGAAAGGAGGTTGTAGCCAGGTGGGAGTTGGTCTCTTTTCCCAGGTAATAAATGACAGGAGGAGAGGAGAAGGCCTCAAGTTGCACCAGGGATAGTTTAGGTTAAATATTAGAAAAAATTTCTTCACTGAAAGGGTTGTTCAGAGTTGGAACAGGCTGCCTGAGGAAATGGTTGAGTCACCAGCCCTGGAGGTACTTAAAAGACATGTAGATGTGGTGTTTGGGGACATAGTTTAGCGGTGGCCTTGGCAGCACTGAGTTAATGGTTAGACTCCATGATCCTAAAGGCCCTTCCCAACCCAAATGACTCTATGGTTCTATGTCTCTTTCTTCTCACCTTGAGTGTTTTTTGGACACTGCTTAGTCAGAGATTGCATGGTCAGGAGGACCTTGAGATCCCCTTATATGATCTCTTACACATCACAGGCAAATACATTCCACTGAGCTATCTCTGTATGGAAATGGTGTGACGAAATTGGAGCAGTGAAATGCCTCTTAGTCCAAGAGTGACTTCATTCTTGTAAACCCAGGCTTCTCCTTGACAGATTGTTAATTATCTGGCTTGCAAATAGACTAATAAACCACCTTTGCTGTGAGGTGTGTCTCTCTTTCCAGTTTTAGGGAGTTGGTCTCTAGTTATCATCGGGCTACAACTCCTGATTGCCACTAACAGGCTTAGGTATGTGAATAGTTTTGCATACAGAAGGGATGTGGGAAGGGTTCATTCCTATGGCAGGGAAACAGATGCTCGTAGACAAATAGAATGGCTCTGTCTACTGTGCCATTTCCAAAATGTTTCCCAAGTTGTGGGTCAAAACATGCCTCCGACTTGCTCCTTGAGTCCCCCAGGCAGAGAAGATCCTGCAAGATTGGGGCACTTTGTATAAAGTACAGATAAGTAATGAAATAAAGCAATATTAGATTGTCATATTCCTCTTGCTTCTTCAAAATCAAAAGGAACTGGTTTGATTTTTCACATCTGTATATTACATTTTTTGATTGCTTAAGAGTTACCAGGTTGAAGAGTTACTGTTTTTCCATAGAAGAACAGGATTTTTTAAAAAACTTGTTACTTCTGGACAAGTAGAGACACTTGGATCAGGTTGTACTGTAGGCTAACAGTTAATTATGCAATGAGGAAGGAGAGGAATCACACAATAAAACAAATAAAAGTAATGTTAATGTGGTTTTATTGAAAAGAACAAGTAGATTGAAAATGCTATTGGGCTGTACAAAAACAGAAACACACAACTATTATAAGTTTATTTCTCTTTTGCTGCCAGGTTAGGGACTTCTTCCTGCTTGCTTTTTTTGGTACTGAATATCAGCAAGGGAAATAACAGTCTGCCTCCCTGCAGCTTTCTTAGCTGATGAGCTGTTGCTTTCGAGATTCAGCTTTCTTTCCAGTCTGAGATTTTGAGTCTGTGAGTGACCTATGCTACAAGCAAAGCAGGAAAGTTAACACTGTTCTTAATTAATCTCTGAAGGATTCATTTATTTTTATGTAGATTAGGAAAAGGACAAGTAGGTAAATGTCTGCAACTGTCAAAAAGCTCCAGTGATTGCATGGTTACAACAAACTGCTGAAATGATAGCTGCAGCAGTGAAGCAAGGGAAATTTCAAAGAAGAGGCAAACATATGTGAGACAAGACCTCTCCCCATTTTCCTCCAGAGAAACTGAGCTATTCCAGATGTTCTGCTTCTGAACTGCTTTTGAACCTTGTACTATTGTAAGCAAAGGCATTCACAGATTATTTACTGTACTTTTTATTGTGCCTTTGCTGCTTACTCAAGGTGATGGAAATGAATAAATTCTATTTAATTTTACCTTTTCTGTATTGTATAATCTATCTTTTTTATATGGATGAAGCTGTTTGGTCTCAGGCTCCAATGGTACAGCAATGTAATTCTCCCTGTCTCTGTGCATGTGTGTGAATACTCCCCTACAAGAGGAAAAATTATTAGTCAGTTGGTATATTCCCTCTTGCAACTAATGAGAAATATAAAATATTTTTATGATGGATGTGAATAATAGGCATTGTCACCCACAACCTTCCTCACCCCTTGTGTGATGCAGGTGGGCTGTCTCACATCCCATGTAAGGCAAGGGAATAAGGAGCCAGAGGGGAGAGCAGCTCTGTCTGTGTGCCTCCATGCTCTTCTCGTTTCATTAGATGCGGAGTTGCTGTCTGGGAACATGGGCTGTGTACTGAGATCCCACAGTTCTTGCCTTTCCACAGATGTTCATCCATTAGTGTGTGTGAATAGACACGCTATGCTCAGATTCAGGACTGATAACTTCTCATCTCCTAAGAAGCTGTCTTCTGAGGCCATGATTATTTGTAACAACAGCAATGATGATGCCAAACTGGGACACTGGCACACAGAGGCTGAGGAATAACACGAAGGTTGTGCTGCTGTGCTCTGCCCTTGTTTCTTTTTGTCATAGTCAGCCTCACATACTGGAAACTAGTTGCTTCTGTGAATCTTAGTGCATTGGGAGGTAGATGGAGTAGTTGAGCTCTTATAATAAAGTTTGCCTAAGAAGAGGCTTGGAAGGATTTTGAGCAAACGGCTTTTGTGCAAACCAACACTGTGGCTCTGTGGCTGTTGCTTGTCCCCCAAAAACACCATAACAAAGGCTGTCACCAATTCCCAATGCAACTGTGCCTGTCAAGATACCTGTGTTTGTTTCAAATAAACTAGACAGATTCAGGATGGTGCTCAAACCAAACTCACCAGAAATATTAATAATTCCTCTCTGGAATACCATGCAGAAACAAGTGGGATGAATCTCGGCTCCGAGCTAATGTTGATCCATCTGGTGTTGCAGCAGAGTGTGTTAACGAAAGATCTCACTTTATCCAGCTGCAACTATTTCATTCCAGTGATAAAGAAAAAAACCTAATATTTGATTTATTCATAATAATCAAGCAATGTTTTTATAAAATAAAAAGGCTTAAGATAAATAAAATGTTATATCAAATATTAAAATATAAATATTAACATAAGGAGTATATATTTGATATAAATCAAAGTGCTAATATAGAATAGTCATTCAGAGAGATGAAAAAGAGATCATAATTATTCCTCTTGGTATCCTAGCGCTTGCTTGAGAAATGACAGGTCATGTCTTGGCTAATGCTGATTCAGTATCTCAGTTTTCCCACTCTTGAAAAAATGTGATGGAGACGGCTGATTTTCTAACTGAATCCCCATGACAAGACAGACAGCCTTGGGAGTACAACACCCACAGCTGTTCCACATCTTAGGCTAGAGCTGCAACCATTGGAATCTGGGTTTCTTTTCTTGGATCTGGGAACCAAGGCTTGCCAATAGTACTGCAGAAAATCAATTTCAGCAATTCCAGGAGACTCAGCTGGAGAAGGAAAGACTTTGAGTTTAAATTCTCTAAAATTTGGATAAACTAAGTTGGGAGCCCAAGTCCTCACATTCAGGGAGAATGTTCAATCTACTTGGAGATGTAGGTGCATGCCTTTATAAAATCTTTTCATTGGTTGATACTGCTGCCTTGCTTGTAAGTTTTACTGGTGTTGTGTTGTACCTCTGGCTACTGGTTAGCCTCTAGTGCTGTCACAAGTTCTTCCAGGTCTCAAGCAGGATCAGAGCCCAGCTGCAAGGTCAGAGCCCCGGGAGAAGAATTCCCCATTTAGTTCAAGGATTGTGCTTCAGGCTCTAGGATTTAGGCTTAAGCCAGGCCCCTGGGCATGCATTAGCCAGTCACTGAAGCTGCTGTTAAACAGTTTTGTGTATGTTTATTGACAGAAACTCAAAAGTAAAAAGAACTTCGTCCCCTATGAGCTCCGGTGGCCATGGAGAGTTTTTTTTCTTTTATTTATGGAGGCTGTTGGGGAGCAAAAAGGCCAAGACAGGTCAGTGCTTCAAGAACCTGGGTTTAAACTCATGTAACAATTTTGGAAAACCTGTACTTAAAACTAGACTTAATGCTAGTAGGTAAATTGCTTCTTCAGAGTAAACCATAAAAAAGGAGTTATTGGACTAACCTCCAACATGTTCACCTGAAGGAGGGGTGTGAAATGCTTAACAAAAAATGCATTTTCACAATTATACAAATTCTATACTTACCTTGTAGTAAAATTAATCCAGTTGGGTGTTACATTAATGAAGATGCCAGACATGCCAGAGTTGAATGTCAACACATGGATGAACTGTTACAAGGGAGCTGAGCATACTTAGCACTATGTTTGAAGTCAGGCCAAGAGTGCAGGACTGTGAGGGATACTGAGCCACGTGAACAACACCTTGAGCAATTATTAAAATGTTAAAAAATGCCATTCTCAATCAGTCACTACTGATTGTATAATGTACTCCACTGCTGATATTACTAAACAGAACACATCCTGTTTAATTGCTAATTCTGTCAAATCATAGAAAAAAACCCAGCATGGCTAAGCTGCAATATTAAATGCACAAAGCCATGGGATTGTGCAATGCTGCGTGTGTGGTGTGGTAGTGAGACAAAGTGAAAAGTAATTGGAAACAATTTCATTGGACACAGCAAAAGTTTGGCATTGCATTTATGATAGACCTCCGCGTGCAAGAAATCCATTTGTCACAATGGCAGCAGGGTTCTCTGCACAGACCAACAGTTTCTCTCTGCATCAGCTAAAAGCGGGTTGCCAAATAAAGAGGCTGTCCTGAGGAGAGGAGCTCCCTACAGCCTCCATGTTTATTGGCAGATCCCAAATTGGAGTTCAGGTATGCATTCATTTGGTTTAATCAGCAGGAATAAAGTTAGACAAACACTGTTGTTCTGATCCGCTCAACTGTCCGATTAGTCTGAAACGGCCACTGAGCACCCAGAGCAAACACATCTCTTACCTAAAGCCTCCTCTGCCGTCACGCTGGGTATTTCCAGAACATTCATCTAGCCTCAGTTTGAAGAAAGAGCCCATTTAACGAAGAGCATGGAAACATTAACAAATAGGTGCTAGAGATACATAGGACAGACATGAGTGTGTGAGTTACGGCTTGCTACGGCTGGACCCATGCAGTGACGGCACACAGTAGGGATAGCGGCACCGGGGCAGCCAGCCCTGCAGCTCACCTCATACCGCCCGGCTGCAGGCACTGCAGCCTTGGAGGCTCTGTCCCTTCCACTTCCAAGAGCTGCCAGGGAGAATGAAACTCATCTTCTCTCCACTTACAGAAACGTGGTTGCCATGGGGGGAATAGGAGAGAGGAGAATCTCTTAGTAGCATAATCCGATTCAACTGAGGTTCGGCTCGCGTTGAAAACATCTGGCTTTTTGCCCAGAACAGAGAATGAACTTTAGAGGATTTCGAGTGAGTGAGCCCCATCTTCAAAAGCATTCCTCTGGTAAAGCAACATGCTCCACCAGATCTCGTCTGAAGACCTGTTAGACTGAGGCTGCTGAGGTACTCAGACTAAAACGACATTGGCAAAAGGAATAGTTCATATAAACAGGCATTACCGACCTGAAATCTAGAAATTTAAAAAAAAAAAGCAATTTCGAGTATTACATCTATCTGATTTCCCTGGGGGTTACTCCACAGCTATAAAACCACATTTCCCTGCTTATTACGAATGTTCCTCTCACCTTCACAGATTTGTGTAAGGTTCACACAAACAGAAATATACTGGGAGAATCCTTGACAAAAATAAGTCGAGGGGAGCAATGGAATGGAAAAGGTGAAATTTCAAATGTATGTCACTGACAGGACTTTGCAAAATTATCATGTAATATGTTTCAGAGAGACACGATTGATTTAAAAGATATATATTTTTACCTACTCTGAGCCTAATTCAATTTTTGAAGTGAAATATCTTCATCTTTAGAGTAAGAAATATTAAACTCAAGTTCATTCCATTTCTTTTCAGGGATTGTCCTCGTATTTGAAAAAGACAAACACAGCACTGTAAGAAGCCCCGCACAGGCATGAACTTCAAGTGCACTGTCCCTATGAAAAATGTATGGAGCTCTGAACTTTACAGCGACTGCCATCCCTCCCTCAGTCCCTTACGTGCCTCCGGCGGTGTAAGAACCACGGTGTTGTTCAGAGGCGATTGTCTCCTTTACACTTTTCCCAATTCACTGAAGACGACATCGCCCGTGCCCCGTTTCAGAGGACAAGCGTACGGCAGCTCCCGGGCGCTCACACAGCGGAGGGGTGCCGTGCCGTTCAGCTGTGGCCATCAGGCAACCGACTACCAAAAAACCACGCCCAAAACACAACTAAACACTCCAAAGAAAACCGATGAGCGAGTGGGGCGAAGTTTGGGGCGCCGCTGGCTCGGCTTCCCACTCGACCCCTCGCCCACCCAGCGCGGAGCTCAGCGGCCGGAGGCGGGACGGCGGCACCACCCGCAGGGCGGGACGGGACCCTCGGGGGGGCCCGCACCCCCTGCCCCGGGGTCCCGCTCCGAGCGCCCCGCGGGGCTCCCGCCGGTCTGGGGGGAGCGGGGGGCGCTGCCGCCGCCGCGGGCGCCCCCTGGCGGCCTCCGCCGCGCTAGCCCGGCGGCACCGCGGAGTGCGGGGGCTCCGCGGCCGCCGCACCGGGATCCGGGTGTGCTCCGAGGGGGCTCCGCAGCCGCGCCGTGCTAGGCTGTGTCGTGCCGGGCGGCAGCCGTGCGCTTGGGGAGCGCGGGGCGGTGGCGGGCGGGGAACAAAAGGGATCGAGGCGGCGCAGCGGCGGCGGCTACGCCGGGGGGAGGCACCGGCTGGGCGCGGGGGGTGTGGGAGGAGGAGGAGGGTCGCCAAACTGCTGCCACTTCGTCGGCTGTGAGCGGCACTCGCTGGCGGCGGCAGAAGCATCCCGCCCCTCGCTGCATGGCAGCCCAGTGAGGGAGGAGCGGGCGAGGGTCTGGCGCTGCCCGGAAGCCGAGGGAGCCAGCGCCGGCGGCAGCAGCGCCCGCCGCCCTCCCGCCGGGATGCACCCCGCTCTCCGTTGAGGCGCAGCCCCGCCGCGATGCTCTCCCCCGAGCGCCACCGCCACCACCGCCACCCTCCGCCGCCGCAGCCGCCGCCGCCGCCGCACCACCCGCCGCAGCCCAGCCATGTCGTGGCCACCATCGAGAACCTGCCGGCGGAGGGCGGCAGTGGCGGCGGCAGGAGCGGCATCTCCGCGCCCTCCTCCAGCGTGCGCCAAAGGATCAGGAAAGTGTTGAACAGGTGAGGCCAGGGGATGGAGCGGAGCTCCGGCGGCGCGGCACGGCACGGCACGGCACGGCGCCGCTCGCCCTCGGGCGCGCCGGTGCTAGGGGCGCCCGTCGGAGGGGCCCCGACCCGGTCCGGCCCCCTAGGCAGGGGGGAACGGCGGGGCACGAAGGCGCCGGCGGGGCGGCTTGCTCGGTTCGGCGCGGCTCGGCTCGGCTGCGCTGGGCTGCGCTGGCAGCGCCCTTCCCCGGGGAAGCCCCGTGCGGGCAGGGGGCGGCGGCGCGGAGCCTCTCCCGGCCCATTGTTGCCTCCGAGGCGGCGGCGTGAGGCGCCAGCCCGCGCCCTCCCCGCCGGTGCCGCTCGCACCTGCCGTACCCGCAGGCACAGCTTCCGCAGCGGAGCCTCCGCGCCGCCCACCTGCTCCGGCTCTCCTGGCCCGTCGCGGACAGGCGAGGGCCAGCGGGAGCAGGGAGCCGATATCCCCGCTGCCGCAGCCCGGCCGGTGGCGGAGGCGCCGCCGGGGAAGTTGGAGCGCGGGCGGCGGGGAAGGGGCGGCCCCCGGGGCTCTTGGTCGGGTCCGCCAGCAGCGGCCGGGGCGCGGCCTGATGCTCCGGAGTGCCGAGGGGCGCCGTATGGGATCTTTACCCGATTCCGACCAGCTCGCGTGGCCAGGGAGCAGCGCGCTGGGCTTGCGGGAGTGGGATGCTGGCGAGAGGCGAGCTGGTCGGTTCGCCCGTGCGTGTGGCTCAGAATGGTCAGTGCAAAGATGGGAAAACTGCCGGGTACTCGGAGTAAATTATTTCACCGAAGGCACAAGAAAACACTGGAACCATCTTACTTTAATCCTTTACACTCACCTCTCTGCCAGTTGTTTCTTTTACACTGCATTTGATTAGGGCAGAGGTTTTTAGTACAAAACAGAGTCCATTCAGTGCCTCCTGTCTGAAAAGCCATCACTTCTGCCTAATGACTCTTACGTGCTAAACAGAGCAGTTGCAGCAATGGGGTGGTACGTACCAGCGTTGGCCTCATTGTCCCAGCTTTAGTTTCAGATGTGTGTAATACGGAGAAGCTCCTAAACCCAGCTCTTCTATCTCGATAGGTCTGAAGATGAAGGTCGTTGACCCTCTCAAGCTTCCAAATGTTAGGAAATTACCATTTTTACCAGTGTTACATTGTTTACAAATACATGAAGCTATTTGCTCTCAGGACATCGCTATTACATGCAGTTAATTACCGATTAGCAATCTAGGAGGATTTCCCAAAGCATCAATAAGTGAGGAAATATTTATCTATTGTTATCTGAGCATGAGAAGGATTGAAAAGAAGCTGAAACAAGTAAGAGCTGTTTCAACTCAATTACACGTTTTCTTGTACATATGGATTTGTAACTCTCAGTATAGTAAAATTCACTCAATTCCTCAACTTGACAGTCTGTGACATCTTAGATATCCTATGTTTGCAAGGTCCTGCTCTCCTTTTCCTTGGTTATCCTGAGGTGTGTGTCAGTCCTGAAATACAACACTAGAGAAAAGGGGTTTTTCTCAGGGCCTGCAAGAGATATATGAAGATGCGGTGAAGGGATCAGATACAAAAGCAATTGGTTCTCCTGTGCAAGGGTGGTAATAGTGACTGCTGGGGAGTCATCAAATTGACCACAGTCATCGTGGCTACAAGGTGTTGGATTAATTCATATGGTTTAGGTAGTTACCGTCCTTATGCATATATATGACTCTCAGCCATAGATAAAGCATCAAATCAATATTTATTGTTCTTTATATGTGATTGAAATGAGAATATCTAGGTTGTGATGGGTTTATTTTCTTTTGGGTTTTTGTTTGTTTAGGGGTTTTGTTTGTTTTATAAGGGGGAAAGGGTAGAAATTGGCTCTGGTGACCAAAGTTCAAATCTCTATTGTAATTCACAAACTTGAATGTAGAAATGAGATCTCCCATTGCCCAGAGGAGCACCCTAACACACAGGAGCTCAGTCACTTTTTCATTAATGTGTTCTTCTTTTCTCTTCCTCAAACATGAAATAAGAGTAAAATTTTTTCAAATGTGTGTGATTTATAGACAGGGAGAAGACTTGTTACTAAAATATTTTAATCCTTAGCCAATCCCACAGCACATCAATGGAAATTTTGTCCAAGTTACATTTCCGTAAGTTTCTTTCAACTTTCCATGGGAACTAATATCTCAGTCCATGTAACATCAGGGCTTTCATCAGTACTTCTGTTGATACAGTGAAATCAATCCTGACCCAGTGAAATGAATCCTGACACAATGTTTATATTTTCATCTTCTACGGAGACAATAGCATGCAAATACATGAGGGAAAGGAAGAAATATGTATGCCATATCTGTAAAGCAGGAGCTCAGAACAAACCAAACGTTGGCTTTTCCAATTGTTTTTCTACTGGAAAAGGGTAGCACTTTCTCTATGCTGTCTATACTTTGTGTGCACCATTTGCTTGAGACCCATTTGTGAAAGATTCCTGATCTACCCATTGTGATGAGCTCATGTGCTTCTGTTTTCTGCTAGACAAAGTGCAGGATCCTCAGGCAGACATCAAAATAAAAAGGTTGACAACAGCTGGGGATGCCAGGAACCTGCTTATAGCTGGTAGAATCATAGAATGGTTTGGGTTGGAAGGGACCTTTAAAGGTCACCTAATCCAACTCCTACTGCATTCAGCAGGAACATCTTCAACTAGATCAGGTTGCTCAGTCACATCCAACCTGACCTTGAATGTTTTCAGGGATGAGGCATCTACCGCATCTCCGCGCAACCTGTTTGCATGTTTTTCACCACCCTCATTGTAAAAAACTTCTTCCTTATATCTTAACTGAATCAAGTTCTCTAATTTAAAATGCTTATCCTGTCACAAGAGACTCTGATAAGAAGTCTGTGCCCAGGAAGGGAACAGACTGATGTGGCCAGGGAGGAAACAAGACAGCAGAAGAATGGGGATAGACGCTGGCCGAAAGTGAACATTGTTTCTCTCTCACTTTATATTTAGCAGTTTGATCACCCAGGCACTTGCTGATTCCTGATTTGCCTTTGAAGGTTCCTCTTAAAGTTGTTTTACAAGCTATAGAAGCTTATTTTAACTTCACATTCCAACCTCTCGTCTTTATTCACTCAATAGATCCCGAAGTAATAGAGAAACACTGGAACAACCCCCTCAGGGTATTTGAGAGAGAATACGCTGAAAGCAGACCTGTTTGACTTTAAAAATCTATTACAGTGATCACAGCAAACACTGCACTCAGAAAAAAGTTGGCCATAACAGAAAACAAAAGTAAAACCCAAAAGGGAAGGGTCAGAATCATGGAAGACTGAGGATGCGCAACAAAACTGTGGAATTTACTGGAATAATTTGAGTATAAATTCTGGGCTGCCAGTTATGGTGAACATGATCTGCTGCAATAGGATCAAACTTCCTGTTACCCTTGAAGAAGATGTGGTGCTTAGGGACATGGTGTAATGGTGGACCTGGCAGTGTTGGGCTAATGGTTGGACTCAATGATCTGAGAGGTCTTTTCCAACCTTAATGATTCTATGGTTCTGAGTAGGGAGAGGGTGGCTTTGAATTGCTGTTGCATTAAGGGGAAATGCTGTCATGATTACATACTGTGGACATGGTCCTGGACCTGTGACTCACACCCATGGTCCATAAATCCCAGCTGCAGGGATTGCCTAGTGCCTTCCTTGTGACACTTGCTGAGCAGGTGTCTCTGATTGAACCTGTCCTGCTGTATTGCAGGGGAGAGCAAAAAGAATGTTGTCTGTTTGATTGCTTGCTTCTTCAAAATTCTGTGAAGCCAGAATTGGATTCCACCAACTCTGTCTGCTTGTAGAGGACCACTTAATGAGCGGTGACTCACCTGCTCCGCGTTTCCTCCCACCTATAGTGGCAAGCAAGAAAATAAGGAGAAAATCATGCGGCTTGGAGTTCTGTGGTCCTCCACGCCTCTACCCTGGCGCCTGCGTTATTTCAGAGATACCTGTTGGTGGGTCTCAATTGTCTGGCTGTATTCTAGCACAGAGAGGAGGCTTGTCTCCCTTTCTTGCACTCTCTAGGTGATCTGAAGGGCAGAGAATCACCTGCAAAACGCTACCCATGGCCCCTGAAGTCTTTTGAGCTAATTTACAGGTTGATCTCATGTTGGGAAGGCTGGTTATCACCTCTTTAGAGGAACTGGACAGACAATAAACATCGATGAAACATGGGGGAAGCAGGTTGCCAAACAATCTCTTTGGGGCATTCTTACAAATTATGTTTCTAAATAAGAGCGAACAAATAAGATACCTGCTTATATATGCACATTATGTCTGTAGTCCTGGGCACCAGGACAAGGAAGGAAAATGTAGTTTCTGAAAGGAACATGAGTTAATATCTTTAGATGCTATGACAAAGTGATTTTAGGAAACTAAATGAGATTATTCTGTGAAACAAAAAGTACCATGGCTGCGTCAATGAAGTCGGGTCTCCAGAGTAACATTTAAGGCACTGCTATTGTGGCACATACCTTTTTCTGGGTTTACCCACTTCTATCTCTTAGTCCTTTCTTAAGGGATACTATGTATAAAATCCAGCTGTGCCTTATCTTTGTGTTTCAAGGATGTCTTCATGGGCTTTTTCTTGCTCTCTGTTGCTAAATGGCATTTTGTATTTCTCAGAAGTTTCCTAAGAAGGGTATCAGAATATTAGAGACATACTTAACTTGAATAAGAAAATGGAAAAAGAGTGATTTCAGCCTTTCAGTCCCATGCCATCTTTTAAATAGCTTTGTAATTATGTTCTCTGCACTAGTGAATTGTGAAAACTTTCTCAGGAGCAGTATGAGTCTCTTTCTACTTCTTTGCTCACTTCCTTACTTTATCAGATAAATTTTAACCTTGTGCATAAAGTGCAGGATCTAATTCCTGTCTTAGGAAAAGGAAGAAAAAATAATGTTGCTAATAAGTATAATTCATTAAGATAGACAGTGATTTATTGAACAAAATTATATGAACAAAAGCAATTTAGATTCTTACTGTCAGAAAGCCTGGCTGTTTGGGTGCAGGTTGAATAAAAGTTTTGCTTTTTTAGTATGTTACAGGCCCAATTCATCCCTGATACTGGAGTTGAGGAAGTTTGGCCCAATAACTGTCTAACTTTGAGCTTGAACTGTGTGTCAAAGCTACTAATTCTTCAGAGATGAGAGCTCTTTAAATGGCACTGCAAGTATCAAAAGCGATAACCTAATGGGTTTTTTTCCTAATAACATGTATCTACACAGTAAATCTGACAGAGGGGTTTACCTACCAGAAAGAACCTGAAACTGAATAATACTGAAATGAGGCAATGTGTTACATTGCCCCAGAGCAGTAAGGTCTTTCAGTTGACTGATCAGAGAGGCAAACAAACCAAATAATTGATGGCATTTTCTTAATGAGAAGCAAGTCAAGGATCAAACATATAATTTTTGAATCCAAACCTTCAGTTGCTTTACTTTCTTCTTCAAAACAAAAGAATTTGCTTCCTTTGGGATTTTTATTCTTTAAAAGTACAAATAGCTTCTCAAAGTCCACCCAGAATAATGGTGACTGTAGAAGAATGAGCCTGAGCTCAATTTAGATAGCTATAGTTCTCCTTTTAGGTAAAAATATTTATACAATTCTGAAGTAAGTTAAAGAAAAGGAGTTCAGAGCATAGATAAAGCAACTAGGTTGGCTTTCTTGTGCCTGTTGGTATTATTCTTTTTGGTCAAGGAAGTGGGAAGGTCATATCTGCCAATAGGAAAGCATTCTGGCAGAGGATATAGAAATCAAGTGATGAAAAATTGTCCACTGTTCCCTTTTGTCATTAGTTTGCTTTTAATTGTCATTTTGTAAGCAAGTGATCTCTGCAAATTAGCTATGTTCCTAATAATTGGGGTGAATAAGGAAAATATCTGTAAAACCTGACAAAAAGGTGTTCTTCCCCTTCCTCTCCAAACAGCTGATGCACACTTACTTATTGGCAGTAAGTGAAGTAAGTGAATGCACACTTACTTATTGGCATGCCATAGTACACTTAAAATGCTTTGATTTAGGAGCGAAGATGAGCTAAAGTACATAAAGCTTTCATGTTGATGCTGTAGCACATACTGGAAATCCATCCAAGTATGGTTTCAAAGTTTCTGAGTGTGGTTTCCTAACAGGTTTAGAAGCCAGGATTGGAAAGCTTTGTACCCCTTGCCTTGCTTTTGCTTCTGAGAATTTGCATTTTAGGAGATAGAAGCCTTGCCCATCCTGTTCTGAAATAGAGATTGTTTAGTGTGATTTGATATGATAAGTCCACTGTAATCCAAACCCAGCAGTCCACATACTGATTGGGAAAAGACTTTTCCTAGGAGAGGCTGTTCCGCGAAATATGTGGGTGTCTTCTGTCTACCTATGACATTCAAAATGCTGATACTTACTGGGTGCCTGTCTGTAACTGGGAGTTTTTGACACTGGATGTTCTGTGGGCTTTGGGAAGGGGTTACTGCCTCTTGAACTAAGGGGATTTCAAAGGAGCAGCACCGTAAATGGCTCCACAGAGAATGAGGGAGGAATGGACAGAGTGGTTCTTATGGGATGGACAGAGCAGCTTTAATGTGCTAATGAGGGGAAGGCCAGATGCCAGCAGCGATCAGAAGGGCTCTTTGTGGCTCTGTCTCTTTGGAGATGGCTGGAGTCTCTGTCCTTATCGGGGTTGTTTCTGCTGGGAGAGGGAAACACTGGGGCTATTAGTGAGGTGTTCCCTTCCTTTAAGTCAGCAGATAGCCTTACAGATCAGCACTTGAATACTGATTAGGGCTAATTACCAAGAAAGCTTAGGAAAAAGAAGTTGCTGAAGAAGCTTGACTTTATAAACTAAAAAAATCACCCCCTAAACCCAACAACAATAGAAATCTCATGCTCAGAGTCTTGTGAGCTGAGCTCAAACTCAGCTGAAATCACCTGTTACAAGAACAGCTACATAGGGACTAATAAATTGCTATGACTGTAAAGTGTGTAAGTGTTGGTGTTTCTGAAATTCACGTTGTGAACTATCTAATCTACCTGTCTGTGTTATTTATGTCTGTCATCTGTCTCGCTGAGTTTTTTTCTGAAAACACACCAGTTTTGAAGCTTGTCTTTCAGCTTTCTCTGACTTGGTTTTTCTCATGATTTAAGAAAACATTTCAATACATATTCTCTCTCAGTCATTTTTCTCAGAGACACGAAATGATTGAGGTAGCAGGTTTAACTCCCATGCATCATGTTCTCTTCAGTATGGCTGGAGCTAAAGAGCCAGAGATGCAGGAGGCAGTGTCCCCACAGCCTGGCCGTGCTCGGTTAGAGCACCTGTACAGCAACACTGTGCTGTACATCTGCAAGAAGTGTGACAGCTTTTTGGATGTGCCATGGTACACAGGGACAACCAAATAATTTCCTAGATGAGGTGGATGACCCTTGATCTCACCAGAAAGGTCTGTCCACAAATGACGCTATGTAGGTGCCACAGTAAAAAATAGGGACACTTATTAAGACAACCTTCTGTTTGTAGCCGATACAGTAATTTCAGTCATAGAATCATAGAATCAGCCGGGTTGGAAAGAACCTCCGAGAGCATGAAGTCCAACCTTTGATCCACTACCACCATGGTTACTAGACCATGGCACTAAGTACCACATCCAGTCTCTTCTTAAAAACCTCCAGGGATGGTGAATCCACCACCTCCCTGGGCAGCCCATTCCAATGTCTGATTTCTCCCTCTGTAAAGAATTTCTTCCTAATATCCAACCTAAACCTCCCCTGGCAGACCTTAAGACCATGCCCTCTTGTCTTACTGATAGCTGCCTGGGAGAAGAGACCAACTCCCACCTGGCTACAGCCTCCTTTCAGGGAGCTGTAGGGAGTGATGAGGTCTCCCCTGAGCCTCCTCTTCTCCAGGCTGAACAACCCCAACTCCCTCAGCCTCTCCTCATAGGACTTGTGCTTGAGTCCCTTCACCAGCCTAGTTGCTCTTCTCTGGACCCGCTCCAGCACCTCAATATCCTTCCTGAACTGAGGGGCCCAGAACTGGACACAGCACTGCAGGTGTGGCCTCACCAGTGCTGAGTACAGGGGAAGAATCACTTCCCTGGTCCTGCTGGCCACACTGTTCCTGATACGGGCCAGCATGCCATTGACCTTCTTGGTCCCCTGGGCACACTGCTGGCTCATGTTCAGCTTCCTGTCAATCCAAACTCCCAGGTCCCTTTCTGCCTGGCTGCTCTCCAGCCATTCTGTCCCCAGCCTGTAGCGCTGCAGGGGGTTGTTGTGGCCAAAGTGCGGGACCTGGCACTTGGCCTTGTTGAACCTCATCTTGTTGGAATCAGCCCAACTCTCCAGTCTGTCCAGGTTCCTCTGCAGAGCCCTCCTGCCTTCCAGCTGATCGACACTCCTTAATTTCAGTTTCCTCTTGGTGTGGTGGTCGGTTGCTTCCTTACAGTGCCTGTTCCCCATGTGATGTGAGAGGCCACACTCTGCCTTCAGATAGATCTGATCTGTGGCAATGTGTAGGAACTTAAGAGCTGGATAGCGAATCTTCTCTTTTGCTATAAATTTTTTTTCTGTTAAAAAATGTAGATTAGTCAAAACCTTGTTAAGAAGGATTGGACTTTCTCAAGACTGCATGTTAAGAAAGTTTCTTATGTCCAGACTGGATGTTTTTTGGATGGAGAACGAGTAAGACTTCATGGTAACATGGTAAAAGGAGTACTTAAGTAGGAGACCAGGTTTAATTCTGCTTTGCTGCATCCCTGAGGGCTGCTGTGAACACACAAATTTTGAGGTTCTCTTGGGATAAAGAGCTTCAACAGATTGTGGCATTGTCTTAATGCAAAATATGAGAAGTTTTGAAAATTAAAAGTTTGGAAATAGAAGATGATTTTTTGCCCAACTCATCTCCCAAGACATTTCAGGCTTCAAAGTGTTAATTTACAAAAGCACGTTATGCTTGAAACAGATTTCTGCATCTCTAATACAGATAAATTAAGTAATTTATGTCCAGTAGCAAGACCATAATTATTACCTCCCAAACCCTCATGTTAATTGCAACCTGTAAGCCAGTATTAGCTGATGATGGAATGAAAACAAAATTTGAAATGTTTATAGTGATGGCCATTAGTTTACTTAGTCCTCTCTGGTGTTCATTTCTCAAAGAAGCTGTTGTGCATGTGTCCAGAAGCCTGCTTCACTGCATGGAATTGAGCTGCACTGATTTTAAAAGGGTGCTGTCTTCTGTGCCACATTCATTTTCATTACTTTTCTCATCAGGCAAGTGTTTTGATAGGACTTGGCTTTTTCTGCTTTCCATGTGGTAGAAATGGAAAATGAGTTAAGAGGAGACTAAATGTTTCCCCCTGTTTAGTGAAATAGGGAGGAAGCCGTTGGCAGCATGGGAGAGAGATAGCAGAATCTGTTCCTGCTCTGATACCTCTTCATCAACCTCTTCAAAGAGAGAGAGAGCTCCACAGCTCCACTCCCGGATCTCTCAAGGCTATAAAAATTCTGATCCTTAATGTAGCCTTGGGGTGTCTAGCTGAGAGCTTTTCACAGTAAGAGGGAGTTTGAGGGAATTGGGATGGGCTGAATGAGAATGGTGGCTACAAAGTAGAAGGGGGGGAGTTGTCTCTTTTGAAAAGAGGAGGTAGATGTCTAACTCTTTAAGAGGAGGCCTGAGGTGAGTCACTGAAAGGTAGAGCCCAAATGCTCCAAGGAGGGGTAAGGCACAAGCTGTACTCTACCCTATGCTTTCTGTTTTTGACCAAGATTTTGGTCTTTGTCTACCCAGGTGCCCTGTGACTTTCCCAAGATGCAATATTTTTCTGCATGGATCTTTGTGGGTTTTTTTGCCCTACGATGGTGAGACAAATGCTAGAAAATACTTACTAAAATTAAATACATTACCTTGTGATTATTTTAAGGCCAGGTATTTTATGGAGTTTAAATAGCTCTGTATTTTCAGTGGCTCTGCAGCTTGATTTGGGCCATTTGCCTCCTGAAATCTCTTCTTACTAGAAGCTGAGCGCCATAATGAAACTAAATGTTTCTTTCCTGTTGCTCTTTTTCCTTTTATTTCTCTGCTGCTACAGACATGAAATTCTTTTGATTATGTTTTTTTTAACTCCCTGCTGCCAGTATATTGAGGTCTGTAGGAACTGTCCTGGGTAGACTGAAAGTGAGGAAGGACAGCAAATAGCAAGTAGGCTGGGAAGAGTTGAGCAGGGAGATGGGAAATATTTTAATGGGTATGGGATTTGATACTTGAAGAAAATAAAACTTTAATGTTGTAGATATAATTTTCTTTGGACTGAGTAGGAGGATTAAGTACTGTCAGGCAGAAAAAGTTTCCAAGCTTCATATACTGTAGTGGGGAAAAAGCCAGCACCCTAATATATGTAGTGATCAACTACCTGATATGCACACATAACTTCCAGTCAGATTTTGGGTACTTGACCCCCACTGTTGGGTGCCTGATGTGCTCAAGGGGATGCTTTCTAGAAAAATGACTTTTTTTTCCTGGAGTTTAGAGATTAGCATTTGCAGAAGTGCTATCCAGCTTGTCCCAGAGCAGACAACCATCTGTGGCTAGCCCTGAAGACCCTGTTCCAGTGCCTCATCTTCACATCCTACCAAAGATGCTTTGCTTTGATTTAGTGCTTGCAAGAATTTTTTTGATGGTATACTTCAGTGGGTTTTTTTGGGTCCAGCTTGTGGTGGGGGAATCATGTATTTGAAGACGTTCAGTAGATTCCAGGATATTTGGAGGACTTAATCCAGTAGCACAGGGGCAAGCTGGTGTGATGATTGTCATACATGTATGAAGTCACTCTTACTGGCATTGAAAAGGAAAATTTCAGGTTTTTTCTCATTTAAACAAAAAGATGACAGCAGAACTAGTGTTCAGTAGCAGAAACGTGCTTAGAGAGTGAGGCAGAGCCATGTGATGGTGGTTAAAGGGTTTGCCAGAAATGGAAGTTACATTGGATTTGTATTAACCAAGTGAAATCTCTGGCATTCAGAGTTGCTCCTGCTCTAAAGAGGTTAATTGAGTTTAAAACACCAAATAATTTCGTAGTAATTCACTTGGAAAAAAGGTCTCTGTGTCTGTGCCTCTGTATAAATATGTGAGATCTTTTAGGATGAACTACAAGTTACCCAAATTCAACATGCCATTATAAATAATGAAATTCTAGCACATTCTAACTCGTAGAAGAATGTCTGTTAAATTTGATGTCTGAAATTGTTCATACGTATTCGATCTGGTATGTATTAGTGTGTTAATGGAACTTATTATTACTCAGCTAGATTGATTTATTAGATTTATCTTCACATTATGACCTATATATGTATTGAGACATGAGCCCACAGAATCAATACCAATTTCTTTTCTCATTTATGAATGTTCTTACTAACATCCAAATACTGTTACATTCGAGAGTATTTAACTGCCATTTATTTTGAACCACACACTGACAATTTTAAATTTGTCTTTCTTCCTTGTCCTTTAATGATTATTTTTTCCATATATGTGGGCTCTGTTTGAGCAAAATGCCGTGCATCAAACATGAAATGAGTCATGATCATACTCTGGTCGCTGCAACTAGTCAGCAATTTAGGTGCTTGCAAGATTAGGGCTCTGAGACCAGACCTAATCTTTAAGATGCGTTTTGGCTGCTGTTCTGTGTGACAGGCCTGAAGCAGGAGAGGGAACAAAGGTGCAAATGTAACTTGCAACTAAGTTGCCTGCCAAATGTTGCGTGTTTTCCTTTGAGCAGCAGCCATGTGTGCATTTATCTTTCAGAAACAGCTCTGTTTGACTGAGAAGCAGTAGCAAAGACCAGCTGAAACGGATAACTGATGTGAGATATGTGGATAACTCGTTCACTTGCTTCCAGAGCTTGAGCATTAGACAGGAGCTGTTGAAAGCTTGTGGTCGGAAGTGAGGAAGATGGGGGCCAGAACAAGCATGAAGAGAGAAAGCTATATGATCACCTCTGCCCATGCTACCAGTTCAAGACTGGTAGACAGCACTGATAATAGGGAGAGACAAGTTTTCAGGCAGTTCTGGCACTGGCATTTCTGTTCTGATCATAGCACCAGTGGTGCTTGGGGATAATGTCCTTCCTTCCTCTAGATGGACCAGAAATGTTCTGTAAGTCTTGAGAAGAGAATTGCTGAGACTGGTTGATCACCCCATCCAAAGCAGATCACCAAATGTTTGTGTGGAGAAATCTCCAGCAGCTGCATACACACACAGATAATGTTTCATTCAGTGGTCTGTAAGGTGAAACTCTATAAAACTAAGTCTTCTCCAGACAGCCTGTCTTTTTTCCAATAAAAGTTGCTGTGTCCACTGAGTATACTGCTTATCTCACCACTTTTTGGCCTTAACTGTTGCTGCTGTAGCTGCTGCATTTGCATCACTGCAGTTACCGGGTATTAAAAGCTCAAGCCTGATAAACAAAATACAGCATGCACAAAAAGACCAGTCAGGTGATAAAGGGAAACTGAGGGAAAAAATCACCCCCAAAACCATCATATACGTATTATGAGAGTTAGAAAAATGGGGAGATGCCCTATGAATACTGGCTGCCTGATCCATTTGTGGGCTTTGGGACCAAAGTCAGAGCGTGATGATTTGTGTTATCCTGACTGTGCTTGACTAAAAGTTGCAGCAGAGCTAACGGACAAAATGCAGCTCAACCAACCTGTTGCAGGGCAGGGCAGGGAGGGGTGGGCTTTTGCCTGTTTTGTTCTCAGCTCTATTGCAGCAACAGATGAGAGGAAATACTGTATTCTAAAGAACTTGGGGAGAAGTTACATATAGTAGTTCCTGATTTACAGTCCAAGATTGGACACCAATTGTTTTTTTGGCCCTCTGCAAATCTCTCAACCTCCTTGGGTCTGGTTCAGCACCTGTAAAATGAGGATAATTAAACTTAACTATCTGGAAGAGTTGTTCATTAGTTAATGCTTGTAAAATGCTATACACTGCTATAAAATACAGCATAGTACTCAGAAGCATCTGGTCTATAATTACTGTAGTGCTTCTTTGAAACTTTATGGGCAAACTTTGCCAAGAAATAAAATAAGTAATGTGTAGTACAAGTAGGCTTCAGGAGATGAGGGAGAGACATCTAACTTTCAAAGGCATCTAACTTTCCTGTCAGAATACAAAGGGAGACTTCCCAAGAGCACCTGAAGTGGCCTGGCACTGAAACTGATGTCAGATGAAGCTGGCACTGCAGAGTGAGGCTCTGGCAGGTGGTAGAAGAGATTCTTGCTCTAATCCTAACTTCTCATTTCTATTCTTGACTCTATCCCCAGCTTCTTCCCCCTTTATTGTGCTAGTGGAGCTGTTTGCAGAGTGGCATGGAGAAACGTGTTGATGGTTTGATTCAGATGGGGAAAAAAATGGGAAAAAGTTTCTGTTGTTGTTGGTTTGTATTTCCAGATGCATATTTTCTCTAGTGTAGTTTATCATGTGGTTATAAACATATAGACTAACACAGTGGAGAGGCTGGTGCAGGGATGAGAACGAATGTCTGGAGAGAAAACAAGTCTGGGGCTGCTGAAACTCTCCTGACACTGGAGATGATCAACCAACCATGTTACTCAGACACAGAAGATGTTGCCGTCACAGAGGTTTGAAATTGTGTTAGTGAGCTAAACTTTTTAGCTGACTCCAAAGACAAGTTTTGCTGACTTTACTGGAGATGTGTATGGCAGCATAGAGAGATCATTTGGTGAAGAGCTGATCCTGGCTGAAGCTCATCACGTTGTGTGAAACTCTGCTAACAAAAAAAGGGAGGAGCTAAGGATATGCTAGAGATAAGCCTGTAATAATTTCTGAGATTTACATCTTGACGCTAATTCCTTGGGATACTTATGACGTGAATATGTGCACCATATGAACAGTGCATGTGCATACACACATATTGATTTGGTTTGATAGGAGACTGTTAAAAAAATAATTAAGCAGTGGTGGAGGGAAGAAACCATTTCCAAATCCACCACTCCTTCCTTGATGCCTAGAAATTGTTTAGGAGAGGGTCATGAGTTACCTGATGTGAAGACTCAACCTCTCAGTCATTTCACAGAGCTGGGTAAGATAAACATGAGCTAAGGCTGAGTAATGAGTTTGTTTTTAAATCAGTTTCGCGAACTGCCAAAAGGAGGTTTCACTTCTGTCCCGTCCATGCTCCTGGCCAAATTGCTCCTTCTGTTTTTGCTAAGACGGATCTGGTTTCTGTCACATCTCACAGTCAGCTCACTAAAATCACAGATAATTAACCTGGCTGAAAAAGGTTGCTGTTGTAGCTGAGTTTTTAGTTAACTTTTGGTTGGACAAATGCCTGGACTGATGAAAGAAAGGAGGCTGTGAGCAGGGAAGGGGGAGGAGCAAGGGCAAAGGAGGTGGGGAAAACAGGGTTTGGAGGTAAAAGAAACTGGAAAGAAGGAAGGGAAAGTAAATCTTTCTGTGGTCTCAAGCTTTTGTTTTTCATCTGTATTGTAATACCATGTCTGGCTTGTTGCCAAAGTCCTTAGCTTCCTCCTGCCTATGCTGTCCTGCCTTCTCCAGTGTTACAAACCCTAGTGCTCATGTTCCTGAGAAGAGTGGTGATGAACACGTGAGACCTGTTGAGTATTGACAGCTGGTAAGCAATCAGCTGTAGCCAATTCCTCCCTCAGATGGGGTGAAGTGATATGACTATAACCAGAGAGGAAAAAGAAGGTGGCCATACATGGGTTAGCACGGGTCTGAATAGAGCTAGTGGAAACGTGTGCTGTTAGACCTGTGTATACTTGCTGTATGCTGCTGGAGGTGTGATGCAGCCCTAAACTGACAATAGTCTTTTGTGTTACACATTAAATTCACTTATTTTTAGGCAGGCCTGAGTTCAGTGAGGATGGGCATTTTTGAAAAACCTTCGTATAAGCATGCTATGTGTTTCCCTTATCTCTGATACAGGTTTTTCATAGTAACTAGAAGAAAGACACATGTTCAGTGGGTCTAAAATCATTCTATCTAGTGTGCAACATTGCTCCTATGGGATTTGTGACTCACTTCTGCCTCTCTACCAACACGTGCAGTAACTTCATTGCTGCAGTTGATTAGAAAAATAGGCAAATCAGTGGCCACTGAACTGGTTTGTCTCCCTTTCTGTGATGGCATGTGATATATTATAGTATTCTCGTATTTGTTACATGGTGAATACATCCAAGGAGTCTTTCTGCTGTGCCTTTTGCAATCGGACATGTCTGTCTCGTGTTGGCCTTATTAGCCACCAGTGTGCCTGTAACAAATGTGGATAGAGCCTTCCTAAATCTTTGTTCGCAAAGCCTAGATGATGAGCTGTTTTTATTTGGCTGATGTGACCTTGGAGGCTTATTGGTATTCCTTGGCCCCTTTCTTTCTAGAGCCATGCACTTGCTTTCCCAAAAGCTGTGCCTTTGAGGGAGTCCTCTGATCTGCGATCCCATAGTTTCAGTTACCAAAATAATTTCTTAAGAGCAAAATATCCACCAATTTGATCACCTCGGGAACGATCACAAGATTGCACTGACACAGACACTTTTCTGGAAGCATTTTTCTGTTAGTCCTGCTTCCCAAATCAATTCTGTATCCTCCTAGCTGTTACAAATTCACTTGCAGTACTGCTGTGGAGAGGTGCTGCACAGTTCCAATGTATCGCTTCACAACAACATCTCTCCAGCAGCAGGTAAAGCTGTTGTATTTGGAGCACCAAAACCACAGGCAGAGGTAAGGAGGAACATGGGTGTTGTAGAAGATAATAAGCATAAAAGAGTATGGCTGTGTACTGTGCCAGGAGAGAAATAAAGGATTAACAAATCCAGACAGAGACCATCTCCCATTGTTCCATTCTTCATTGTGATTCTATTGAAAAAAGATGGAAGTGATAATAGAAATTCCAGATCAGGGCCCAAAGCTTCTTAAGGTTGTAACTTTCTCTTAACAAGAAAAAAAATTAAAAAAAAAAATGGGGGGACTGTGTGCTTTATCCAGCTTTTAGCAAATATGAGATTATGCTTAAATTTCTTGGAAAATTAGTTTTATGAGCAGATTACCACTTTCCAATCCCTGAAACATAGTTTTAGGACACTGTACTTTTGTGACTTGAGTCAGAGGGTTGTATTTTTGTCTGTATGAAGAACTGAATGTGTCATTGTTTATAGGTCTGGGTGTTAACATCAGTATTTTTTTGTGAAAGCAAGTTTGGCCATGGGACATTTGTGATACTTGCTTTTTAGCTTATGCTTTAATGCAGGAATTTCTCTGGTTCACAGTTCCCCTCTCTTCCTTGGGGTACTGTACACTCAGATGTACAGATACTGGGACCGGTCTTGTTTTAGGAAGCTTAAACCATTAGTGTTGCCACAATCCTACTCTCATCTAAAGTTTTAAGATCTTGTAAATAAATACAATCCAGGTTGGTATCTAATTGGTTAACAAAAACCCTAATAAAACACAGAAATAATCCCACACATTGCATGGGCTAGTGGGGTGACCAGGTTCAGACTGGGAATGGGTCTGTTAATAGGAGTATCTGTTTATTTTAAAAGAAAACAAAATAATAATACACCTCTCCCCAACCCCCCTCCCCAACACCGCTTCCCTCTGGGGAAAAAAAACCAAACCCACACCAAAAACTCCTACCGAAAGCAGCAACTTTACTAGAGGGCAATATACAGCAGTTTGTGTTTGAATCCCAAAATGAGTGACCAGGAAGGTAGGGAAGAAGCTTTCAGGTAAATTCTGCCAGTGTTTGAATCCCAATTGTTGCGAGTGGAGAAATGCAACACAACAAAAATCTCCATCTCATTCTGCCTGTCTGTCTCAGTATGCTTCTGTGGCATAGAAATGAATTATCATGGAGGGAAGGACCTGTTTCTTTGCTGCTTTAGTGTTTACTAATGGCTCTGCTCTGGTTTCATGTAGGCAGAGATTGCCATTAACTAGCTTGCGGGTGTGGTTATGGTATAACCACACTGGCTGTTTTTATAAGCTCAGTGATGGTGATGTACTGAAAGAGGTGGGAAATCGGTTTTGTATGAAAGACTTATGATGAAGAAAATATATGATCAGTGCAGGAAAAAGTGGTACATCAGCTCTTAGGATGAATTCCTACTTGGAATCAAAATACACAGTACCCACAGTTTTGTTTTCCTATCTGCCGTTTCCCCCTTCCTCCTTCTCCCCCTAAATGCAGTTTCCCTCTGCAGCCACAGCAGCACCATGGTTTCAAGATTTCCTATAAAGGAAGAGGGAGTATGGGGAGAGTCCCCCATGCCTAGTTAAGAGGGTCTATTATAGAGGATTAACTGCGTCCAAACAATGAAGCCCCTCGAGGAGCCCGTTACCCTTTTGAGATTCGTGTGTGGGTAAGAGGGCACACTGATTTCCCTGTATCCCAGCCCAAGTGCGTGTAGTGTGATGCCCTGGTTGCCATGACAATTAATCGCGGCTTTTAAGGGCTGGTGTAGACTACAGATCCCTGTAAATTGCCTGGAAGACTAGTTGAAGTTGCTCCGGAGGCACCTTTATCTGATTTTACCACAGAAGACGAGATGGAGAGGTTTTTTTCTTCCTACTTGTGAAAAAAGGCAGAATAACTTGGTATATACTGTTGGACTGGCTTTCACTTTCCTGAGCTTGATGAGACACAGAGAACTTTTGTGAAGAACATTTGCAAAATAGACAGGATTGTGCTCTGTCCAGCTCTGTGCGTGTAGTCTTCATGCAACCAGCAGATTGTGCATACATGGGAGATATAAGAAGTATAGTCTTCAAGAGGTGTGCATGGCTATTTTTTGTTCTTTTACTGGAAGGTTTGCACTGGGCAATTATTATGTATGTCTTTGGCTTTTCTTTGTGTCTTAAGAAAAGAACAACAGGGAATTACTCTGCTGTATCAAGCAGAGCAAGACTGTATTCTGCATTTGCCTGTTTGCTTAGGTAATGCGAGAGAAATAGGAGATATTTCCGATGTCATTAGTCCAGAAACCTGAACAGTAGTGAATGCAAATACTTCTTAAAAGTCTTCCTGTAGGTTAGAGCCCCGTTCATTGGAAAGGCAGTCTTAATTTCCTCGGTACGTTATTAAAATAGTTGGAAAAACCTGTCCAGAAGTTTGAGAAGGTTTTTTTCTTCCTTGAAGGCATTAAAGACTCTGTTACCTTTAATGTTGCTTCTCAAGGAAAAAAAAAAACAAAACAAAACCAAAGCATTAAAACCAAACTCCGTGAAGGGAAACAAGTTTAAAGGGATAAGTTATCAAATGCACAATATTCTCTCTTAACCTTAAAAAAAAGGAGAACTATGATTCAGTCTCTCTTTTTTTTTTTTTTAAATAAATGTCACCTTGATACACACACATTTGTATATGCAACATATGTCCGTGGAAACTTACAATTACTTTTACTGGAGATAGTGGGTAAGATGTTGGAATTCTTTGGTATGTCAGATCAGAGTCAAATATGCTAAAATAGATTAGGTAACTTTGATTATCAAAGTGTTAATAGCTGTGTGCACTCAGTGCATGCTATATATCCTAGTTTTGGGTGATTAGTTTAGTCGTGTTGGTCACAGAGACAGGAATATACCATTTACAGGACCATAGGTGCATAATACTGGCTTACTGTATTTTTGGAATTTCAGTACACCATGAGCATTGGGTACTACTGTTGATAATTAAACCGTGGCTAAAGAAATAGTTCTGTTTCATTTTGCATATCACTGTAATCTTCCAGAATTGGTCAAACCGGGGCAGCTTCAGGACAAGTAATCAAAATGAATGGACCCAACCCACAGTGTATGTCTCTGCAGCCATTGCCTCTATCCCTTATCAAAGAGTTTTAAACTGAAAGTGTCTAGCATTGCTGTTCAAGGCCTTTAGGCTAAGGTTGTGTTTATTTAGTTTGTATCTTCCAGGATCAGCTTTCCTGTGTGAAACAAAAAACAGTTAAATAAGTTAAAACAGTTAAAAAGTCCCCTCCCTTCCTGCCTTTTTACAGCACCTGTGAAAATCCCTTTCTCAGGTCGGTGTTCTTCCTGGTCAGCAGAGAACAGTGAAAAGCCCCGAGGCAGGTGGTGTCTTCGAGAGTACCTGTTCTTCTTACTTCTAAACCCTGGAAGTAGTAGTCTGAGAGGTTAACATCCTCTGGCCTTGTCTTGCCTTTGACAGTCAGAACCCTCTCTTGGCAACCAGAATGAAGGCTTGCAGTGGAGGTGAGATAGAGCAGGTTTCAGTTCCTGCTGTACTTGTAGAGGTTCTGCATCCAGGATGATTCTGATGATTCAGAAAAACAAAGATTTGAACTTCAGTATGCCCACACCCGTGCTGCTGCCAGAACTACCAAACTGTAGCCTCTTGCACTGTTTTTCCCATGAAACTGTGTTGAAGCCAGTATTTTCTTTTTTCCAATACAATATCTTTGGGTTTTTCCCTCCCCTTTAATGCGATGTAATACAAGGATGGTATTTTTGCTTCAGGCAGCCCTGCGTATGCAAGCAGTGCTTGCCTTGAATATGTCAGTGGATTACACAGATTCTGGTTGTTGTGCACTGCATTGTATTTAGCCATCATCCTGTATTTTACAGAAGTCCTGAAGATTTCTTTTCATCCTTCTTCATCCAGTGTAGTGCCAGGACTCCTCTCTGTGGAAATGGTGAGACAGGTTCTCAGGGCTTTTCTTAAGTGACACTCCCCCAGGTCCCAGTGGGATTGTACAGGGAGGCTGATGGAGGCGGGTGGAGATAGCCTACTGCACTTGCAGAAAGCTGAGACTGCTCTCCAGTTACAGTATTGTGAAACCCAGCCAAATAATATATAACAGTTTCTTTACATCTGCTGGCAATGCAAGAAGAAACTAGCTCTTGTTTGATACTACCCTGAGTTTTCACTACTAAAACCCCTGCGTTCCTGCCACCTCAGGGCCACCAGTCATCTGTCAGGAGCCATTGCGGTGCATGGCAGAAGCTGCTGCTGCCATTTGTGTCACTGCCACCAGCCATGGCCCTGCTCTGCTCTCACGGGCTGGCTTTTGCACTGAGCCCTGCAGCATTGTGCTAGTTCCACCTGCCCTGGGAAACAATTTTATTTTATTTTTGTCCTTTTAATTCTTTGATTTTGTGAAGCACTAGTTATTGTCCCTTTTCCCCTGCTCCCTGTGTGGCTGCTGTTCCCTTCACCCCCTCACCTTCAGCTTTCCGTTCTTTCTTGTCCCCGACTTGGCTGCCTCTTCTTCTTGCCCTTCCCCACAGAATAAGATATTCTTAGGCAAGGGTCAGATGCTCAGGTCTCTTGGGAAAAGTAGTTCAGTGTTCTGAGACTGAAATAGCACAGTGGCTTTTTGGTGCCTGCTGGGAGGAGGAGTCACTAGCCTATATCATTTCCCCTGACTTCTCTGGGCTCTCATGGAGTTATTCAGCCCTACTTAAACATGCAGGCTTGAAGGGGCTCAGAGGAGCAGAAGTGAGCTTGGTCTGTTTTCCCATGGCTTTAATCTGTATAGAATGTCTTACAAAGGCAACATGTCTAATTAAAAATAAATACAAACTTACATTAAGAGTTGGGTTTTGCGATTGAGATTGTTCAATGTGGCAACCATTGGGTTGTAAATGATGTCTTTGTGGCAGCAGCCTCGAGCAGGGCTTTGCACTGCTGTTCCGCTATCGTGCGCTCAGGGCTATGGATCTTCAGCTGCAGAGGAAACTGTGTGAGGCACAGTATCTCCTCTAGGGAAGAGCAGTTTTAACTTAGCAAGGATATACTGAAATCTGTTATTTGTAGCTGGCAAGATTAATGCTGTAGTGGGATAATTACAAGGTAGTGGTATGAACACAGAACAAAGCTTCTTCAGTTTTAACCCACGTTCTGACATGCAGTCCCTGCCTCTTGAGTAAGGCATTTCCCAGGTTTGCTTCGGATTTTCCCCCTTGGATGCAAAAACCAGCCCTATATCAGGAGACTTGGACTGTTTAATGAAAAAAACTGAAAAGATATTTATCGATGCTTCTAATTTGTATTGTAAATACAGACTGGCAAGGAGAGTTACAGGCTAGAAAGCCATGACACAGATATGGAAGAGTCTCTTCCAGCTCTTGCTGAAAGCTCAAGAAAACATAAAAGGGCAGTGTAATTGGGACGCTGTTGAATTATGTATAATATTGGCATCAAGTTCTCTATTAGTTTAATTTTGGTAATGCTTTCTTTCTTGCCAACAGAGTAGTCTCTGTAAATAAGCTACCTCCTTGTTTGCTTGCATTCCCTGATTATATGCAATTATCCCTTGACTGTTATGACTTTTTAAATTAATACCGAGCTCAGATGGGTAGGTATTCTAGGATTGCATCTGAAATATTCATTGCTTTAACTGACCACATAAATGCACATGCTTCAACCCCAAAACTGGGAAAAGCCATTCTGCTGACAGCTACACTACCTTTCTTCAATTTTTGTACCATTGGAATTACTTGCTACAATAAGAATGGTCTCTGACATAGTTTTAAATAGTCTGTACCCTTTTAAAAGAGGTAAAATTGAGAGTTAATTTTTCTAGGAACATAGTATTTCTAGAGCTTTTACATTTTAAAGTTGACCTGGTAACGTAATAGCAAACCTGGACAGAAGGTTTTTGTCCAGCCTCAGATCCAGGCGTGCCTGAAAGTACATTTTTTGCCTACTTTGCAGATCACATCCTTTGCAGCACAACCACATCCTCCTTAACTTGTGGAAATGTCTGTTCTGTGTCTCTGTTCTGTGTCTCAGTTCCATGTCTCTGGGGCACTGGTATATTTACTGCCTAAGAGATGGAACACAAATTTCTCCCTTGTCAGAGTCAAGAAGCTATCTATAAATGCAGTGGTCTGGCCTTGATATGATAGACTAACATATGCATTCATAAGCCCAGATAAATAAGACTGGGATTCAGGTTTCAGAGTACAGAAATCTACAGCAGACTGTTATTTGGACAAAGAGACAATAATTGACAAACTAATGTTCACTGCAGTTAATGAACCTGAAATTTCAGTCTTAAATACTTGAAAAAGATTAACGTCAGCAAATAGAAAATAAAGATCAATGTGGAGCATTTTAGAAAGGTGTGTTTTGTTGTGAAACTTGTAGAGTTTGTTGATTCTTCCTACCTCTCTAGTGCCAATCACATCTTATGTGGTGTCTGAAGATGGTAAAAAACCAGAACGTAATTCTCAAGTGTTTTGGTATCTGTGTAGAGTGACATGGCATACTCATGAAAACTAGCGTCGACATAAAACCTCCTTGTTCATCATGGGCTATAGTAATATGCTTAACATAAGGTTTATTAACTTCCTAAATAAAATATTACTTTCCCATATTTTGAGTTGAATTTTGCTGGTTTAGGATAAAAATTAGCCTCAAAATGCATTGAAAGAGATCTCTACCCTCCAGTATGTCAAAGATAGATTTATCCCCTAGAAGCTCCCTATTTTTTATTTAGCTTTTCTCCTTCCTTCCTTTACAAGAAGCTTTTGTGATATTATCTTTTCTGCAAAGTTCCTAACTCTGTGTTGTCTTGCAATATGCTCTTAGAAAATAGGTTATATTTATTTTGGGGTAGGAACACTGAAAGATGTGAAAGACTGTACTAACTAACCTGTGTGTCCTACTCATTTTTATTTTTAAGGGACAAAACCTGAAACTCTTACTTTCCTGTGCTGTAGCAGAAGGCATTTGAGATATCTCAAAATACAAAAGCTGGGTAAAATAAAGAACAGGACTCAATGGTAATACCCATTTGAATGTAGACTGATCTTTCACAGAAGAAGAGATACCATCCAAACTAAATCACAGAAAGCCCTTCCAAACCCACATAGAGGAAATTGTTCTCTGATGATGGGAGGAAAAGGGAGGCACAGATGATCTAAAACATCCTTTGTCTCTCTAATATCTGTGATTTTTTTTTTTTAGCTTTTTGTCAAAACCAAAATGTCAGAGTTAATAAAGAAAGGGATGAAGAATTTCTATCTCAGGTCTAAATGTCACTACAGATTACTATTTTCTGTTTCTCTTGGTGCAGGGTATGTTTTGCACAGGCATCGTTCCTGTGCACAGGCATCGTTCCTGTGCACAGGCGGGTAGAAGACCATGAGCAGTGGGCTCTGGTTGCCCCCACAGAGTCCCCCATGCCCTTGCCCTCTGAGCAGTGATGGGGATTAGAGCATCGTCCCAGACCATGGCTGGCCTACCCCCCCAAGGGTTTCCCGTGAGCAGAGCAGCGCTGTCCTTGGCGGCTGTTGCCGGGTGTGACCACGTACAGGAGACGGGGCACTGCTGTAGCTCCCCCGTCTTTGATGTGCTGCTGGGCTGCTTTGTGCAGCGTGGTCTTCTGGTCCCCTCCTTTGTGGCACCTAAACTGTGATTAAAGCCTCAGTGAGTGTCCCTCCTCTAGGCAACGGGGGAACGGCGCCTGGAATCCACTCAGTTCATTGATAAAACTCGAGCCTGAAAGAATGATGATGCTTTTGTGCAAGTGCATCCAGGCTTCTGCAACAGCCTGGCCGCCGCCAAATTCTGCTGCCCCGGCCCTCTGTTGCTTAATCTAAGCTGCTGGGAAATTGCCTCTTGGGACCCGCTTTGAGCTTTTAAATATCTTCTGTTAAAATAAGGTATTGTCACAAAATACTACATGAACTCAGGGGCCCTGAGGACTTTTTCATAGAATTGTGAGCATTTGGAAGCAGAAATGTAGCAAAGACCTGCTGCATGAGGAAGTGAAGCAGCATTTTGTAGCTGCTTTGAAAGATAAAAGAAAACACCGGACAGAAAGTAGTGTGTTGCTTGTTTGGTTTTTACCCCCCCCCCCCAAATGTGAAACAATGACAATGTCCTAATAGCCAAACAATAAATGAACTGGGTGTGAGGTATGTATTTCTTTGCCTACCAGCCTGAGAGCAGATATTGCATCTAAAACAAATGGGTGAAATTTGACTAAATTAGCAGAGTAGCAGTGGCTTGAAGTCTCACTCTCCCCACTCTAATTATTATTTCTTATGGAAGCCCCAGTTGCTCTCTCCAAGGCTGTGAATGAGTGGAATTTTTCATCTAAAGCAGATAATCCAACTGCTTGGCTATGAATGGAGAATGGCATGTCTTTCAAATTACCACACAAACTCTCAACACATGATGAATTTCTGAGATTTACAAGTGGAACTGTTAAATTAGTTTGTGATTTAAAATGAATTTTAAATTTTGCTTTTTGAGAGTTCTCTGGCTGCTTCTTTTTCTTGTGCTAAGCAGAAAAATAATGCAGAGCTTGCACCTTTTCTTTTTTCCTCCCTTTTCTTTTTTCTTTTTTTTTTTTGTGCTGTTAAACGACCTCAATGCACGATGCTTTTGACCGTCAGCCTCCCAGTGCTGATGGAGAGAGGCTTGAGAGGTTTTCTTTGTAGCCGTATTTTTATTGTTGTGTAGAACTGCAGCTTAAAGTATACATCTTCATGCTGGAAGAGAGGAAGAAAACTTCAGTTCCCCAAAGGTTAACCAAAATAAAAAAAAGTGAAGAAGGAATAAGATGAAGGTAAAGTCCATTCTTTTTGGCTGTCTCAAAATGCCAACCACGGTGCAGCAATCAGTTGATAGCCCTTTCTTCTTGATGCAAATATTGTGTTTATCATATAAGCAAGCTCAGCTACCTGAAGCAGACTTGTCACAAGCGGGAGCATGAGTTATTCCTGGAAGCTGAAAGGTGCTAAAAAGTAAAAAAAATTTCATTGACAAATTGCAAGTGTGAATTTTCTGGTTTAAATTTATTTAGTCTAAGCTCTGAGTTTGGGTACATGTTTAATAAATATATGTACCTTTCCCATTTCTTCGTGGAAGAGTGAGAAGTGACCTGATGGATAGTTTTGGATGGCTTAAGTTAGGTGGGATGCATTCCACTCTTGATAGTAATAGCCTGCTTTCTTTGTCTTTATGAGGAAATCAAAAATCCTTGACAAATGCTACCTGATGAGACTCAATCTAGTTCCTCCCCAAGGAACACAAGGTAAATGTATGTTATGCAAGAGAGCCCTAAAGTTAAATGAAAGCACACACATGCACATGTGCACATACCCCTAGCCCTATGTGGGAATGTTTGAGTAGTACCTAGAACAAGGTTTTGTTGTAATGGCTAGAATATTGTTTCTTCTGTGCTATTTGAATTGCGGAAAAACACTGTTGGCTTTAGCAGGAATATGAAAGGCTGCAATGATGCTGGCAAGAGCATAGGAAATGAGAAAGAAGATGGGTGTTTTTATAAAACCTTTTAATTGATTTTAATGTGTTGTTTTTAATGGCAGCATTTAGAAGCCTTTTAGTAAAAAATCTCTTCCAATGCAGACATTTATTTGGAGAAGAGACGTCTCCAAAAGAGATTTTTAAATGACAGTGCTTCATGCCATAGGTAAATCAACTAAATGGTGTTTTAAATACCCCTTGATTTCCTTCTTTGAGCCCCTGTACTTCTACTATATTTCATGCTGCCTTGCTGTGTGATAATACTGGGCTGTTTTACAGCTAGTGCAACTGTTCAGAGTGGTAAGATTGCAAAAATAATCCCATGTTTTGCCTCATACTTGGAGACAGATGAGGATCTTTCCAATGATGAGTAACACTAAGGCAGTTCTGCAACATTCACATTGATGAATGAGTGTTGTGGAAAGCTGTCAGACCTAATCCTTGTTGCTAACAGGTAATGTGTTCCTTCAGATTTAATTTCTATCAATTTTGGGTAAGTTCAGGTGAGTGTCTGTGTTATGGAGAAGCAGCAGTGAGTACTAGACTTATCTCATTTAATAATTCTTATAGCTTTAATGGTAGTCTTGTAACTGCAGAGCCCTTTAAAGCTTTCAGTGAGACACCAGCACTCCGCTGGTGTGGAGGCTGAGCGACACCATCTACTTTTATAATGAAAACTTGCTCCAATTTGGCCAAGAGTCACACATCCAAAAAAACAAATCACAATGAGATGTCCTACAGTCCAGCTGGTGACTGGCAACATGCCAGACTTAAGTGTGTATCTAGTAACACACATCTATCTTGTACTTAAATAATGTAACTCTACCATGGAGCCACCCAACTGAGCATGAGGGAAGTGTCATCTTCTGCTTGCTTTTGCCTTCCACTGTTAAAGTAATTGTTGACATTGGGAACACTGATAGCCTATCCTAACCCACAGATACTATATCCCAAATTGTCATTGTTGTCAATATTGTATTCTTATCACTTTTTGATACCATCACATGAATATCAATATGTGTTATTAGATAGATGCCTAGCATCTAACCATTGAAATACAGTCATCTTCTGAGAAAATGTTTCATATTCTCAAATCTCATTTAGGTTAGGAAGAGCATGGGGCACTTTTAAGGATCAAGCCTTTAAAATAATGTGTTTTGCAAGTATTGCCTCAAAGCCTCAGATATGTCTCCTACCAAGAGTTTCAGAGGTCTGTAAATCTGCTTCTTTCTTCAGGAACTAGACTGAATTTGGGAAATCTAACTTGGAATTGTGGTACTATAAATGACAGTATGAGAGTCCAAAAAGGAAAATACATTGATTTCCCATAGATAAATAAAAAGTGGGGGTTTTTAATAACAAATATGATAAAATTTCCCATAACATGGAAGTACCATCCTCCATCCTAGTCTAGTATCTTGCAAATAACCAACAAAGTTGCATAAAGAACATAGATGCTGTACAAAATGTCTAGATAAAATTAACTCAGCTTCTAGAAAACTAAGGCACGTATCTTTACCTCAATGACTTTGCAGTAATTACCCTCAGCTACTGCCCACTAAATCTTGGTTAAATCTTAATTGACATACGCAATTGTAAAACTATAAATTTGAGAAAGGAAAGATCTCCCTTGTCTTTAGCTGCAATATTGTAGCTAATTCTAATAAGGGTTTGTTATCTCGCCAAATACACTTAGCAAAAGATTTTTCTAATGATTTAATGTCCCTACAAGAAAAAAAGAACATGCGCAATCTCTGAAGAATATAAAACATAAGTCGATAAGTTAATCAAATTAATTCTGTCATTCAGTAGAGAGAAGGTGGGTTCTCCTGCTCTCTGACTCTGTAGTGGCTGCAAATGTTGATAGTTAAAAAAAAACTTTTGAGACCGTCTGTGCAAAACCTGAGCTATGGGTTGGCAATGATGCTCCTTTTAGATCTTGAGAAATCTTGAGCTCTGTGGACTTTTCTTGTCCCAGTACAAGTTTTCCAGTTTTACAAATCACAGAACATGCAGTTGGAAGGGACCCACAAGGATCAATGAGTCCAACTCCTGGCCCTGCACAGGACCATCCCCAAGAGTCACACTATGTGCCTGAGGGTATCATCCAAATGCTTCTTGAACTCTCTCAGGCTTGGTGCTGTGACCACTTCCCTGGGGAGCCTGTTGCAGTGCCCAACCACCCTCTGGGTGAAGACCCTTTTTCTAATGTCCAACCTAAACCTCCCCTGACACAGCTTCAGGCCATTCCCTCAGGTCCTGTCACTGGTCACCACAGAGAAGAGATCAGTATCTGCTTCTCCTCTTCCCCTCCTGAGGAAATTGTAGACTGTAGTAAGGTCTCCCCTCAATCTCCTTTTCTCCAGGCTGAATGGACCAAATGACCTCAGACGCTCCTCATACGGTTTCCCCTCAAGGCCCTTCACCGTCTTTGTTGTCCTCCTTTGGATGCTTTCTAAGAGCTTAATCTCTCTTATATTGTGGTGACCAAAACTGCACACAATATTCATATTCAAGGTGAGGATTTTCTTTAATCTTTGTTTCAAAATAAAACCAAAAACCAACCAGCCATTTTTTTTGATAAAAAATCAAACATGAAATTTAGTGAGCAGGTTTAAAACCTCATTTAAAAGTTTCCACAGTGGTCATATAAAATTTGGTTGCTACCCACCAGAATATTTAAATCAGCAGCTTCTATCTTTATCAAAACTGAATACTATTTAGTCTTAAGAGAGCCATGCTGCTACCGACAACTTTGGAACATTCCCTTGGTTTGGCTACTTCTCTAATGGGGGGTCCTTGTTGCATGTTTTGAGGAAAGAGGCATAACAGATCAGACAAGTTTCTACATTGTTGAAGTATTCTAAGTAAAAAGTTGTGATTTTTTTTTTCCCCTTCCCCAAGAAGGGGAACTGTAACTCAGCCCACTTGTTGGTTCTTGTCTGCTGAATACAGATCATATGATGTAAACCTTACTGAAAAGGAAGTTGTCATCTATTATAAAGACATTTCTCTGAAGGAAATAACTAGTGAACTACAGACACCTGGATGCATTCAGTGCCTGACTAAACATGTCCTGTGTGCCTGCATACAAGTTTTGGGTACTGTAAAGATCACAAAGCAAGCCTAAATAATCCATTGTATCATTCTGGGGATCAGCATTTGCCAGAGGAGGTTTTACAAGACCAAACTGGTTGCTGCTTCTATCTGCACTCCATATGCACGTCTTTTGGAGTGCCTTCTCCAGGTTCATCTGTCCAGGTGGCAGCCAGATGTGTCTTTGAACTTCCCCTCTGCTCTTTCTGTCTTTTGATTTTGGCTCTTGTGAATCAACATCTGGCTCAAATTTTGGGAGTCATGTGCTGCCAGGCTTCAGTGCTGGTGTTTGGGGTCCAATTCCTGCAAAAAAACCCCCACCTCCAACACTGCTCAACAGAGCCCTCAGTGCCAGAGTACCTATAGTGGGAGCCAGAGGTTGATGCTTTGATATGAACAGGCCTGCACTGGTAGTGATAGAACAAACCAGTGGGTGAGAACGTGTGAAACTGCTGTGGCAGCATCCCTAGCAAAAGTAGAAAAATAACAGAGTGACCAGAGCCTCTGATGTTAGACACAGATGGGCTATGGGTTATATTGGATTCTGAATCTGATTTGTGCTTGCAATTTAAAATAACTTTCCTACAGCTGCTTTTTTTGCCTTTTTTTTCCCCTGAGATCTCGAAGGGCTACATAGGAGAACAGAGATTCTTTTTACTGAAGTTGGCATCACCCTTTTTTTTCTGCTTTCTACGTGATTTTACACAACAACCATCGTGGTAGTTTACAGCTGACTTTCACGTGAACTCAACAGAAGCAGGAAGAAATTCTGTCTCTGGCATTATTAGCTGATTTCTTGGCATGGGAAAATAAGATAGTGTGCAGACCGCTAACACAGGCAGTATTTCTTGAGATGAGTTTGAACAGCAGCAGCATCTGATGAAGTGGAAAAATGAGCTTTTCTGTTCCAAAGGTTTCATATTTTCTACGACAAGGCAGGAAGTGTTCTCTTCCAGAGGGAAAGGAAATAGGAGGGAGACTGGTGAAGTGCTATGCATGCTGAGAGAGCAATAAAAGACAAATAATACTTCTAAGAAATATTATATACCTGAAAGTATATATTTGTGGATTTTTTTGCAGTAGAAGTGATTTACTGTCTTTGATGCTATTGAAATGCAATAGATGACCATGTCAAAAACAGTTGTAATCTGAAAGAACAATTGTCTTCCCCTCATTGTTTCTTCCTATTTTCTTTTTGTATTTTGCGTCAGAGAAGATAGACTTTGAGTTTTGTAAGCAAGGATCACGTGTGCAAGAAGCATTTGCCATATTGCAATAGTTGTCAGTAATAAATACAGTATTGTTAGAAACTTTTATCAACTGGATGTTTCTCTATCTATCCAGTATCATTCCACTACTTGTTTGTCCAGTGAGTTCTCCAAAGCCATGCTTTGCTGTGGCTGAAGTAATGCTAAATGCTGTTACTTAGCATTAAAGCTACTGGGCACTGAGTTTGCTTGGTCTGTAACTAATGCAGGTCTTCAGGCTGCTGCAAGTCCTGGGACATTAGGATAATCAGCCTGCACCAATGGGAAACAGTGATTTATTCTAGTTGATACTTTTTCCAAATAGTTGGCCATATTATAAAAGTATCTGTTTGTCTAGATATGCAACAGCATTGGCTCCCTGGGTTAGTAGCTAATTATAAAATGCCCTGCAGTTCTCTTTCAAAGCAAGACGAATTCAAAGTATATATGTTTTATTTTTTGTGCAAGGTAAGAGTTTAAAGTGCTCTGAGCTTCAGGAGCACCTGAAGAGACTTGCAAAGGCAGTGCAACCAGTGCTGTGGGGCAAGCAGCTGTGGAGGGGTGCAGGTCCCATCACCCGGATAGTAGCCCAAGGCCAAGTCTGAGCCAATATCTTGTTTTCCTTGTGCTTTTTGATACATACATTCACTGTAATTTGTAGCAGCAATCTTTTCCTTTGCTTCAGGGGGGTTTGAATCAGGTGAAATGTGATTTCCACTTTCAGTGATGACTGCAGTGTAAGAAGAAGTGATTCTATGCCCAGGGTCCAACCAGAACAAGTTGGAAATGCTGGACATCCCATTGTCAGGGTGTTAATAAATAAGACTGGATCCATCCCTTAGGCTCTTATTTTGTCAGAGAGAAACCCACCTGCTGAGAGAAAAGACTGTCTAGTGATCGGTGAGGAGAACCTTTCCTGGGGTTCCTCCCTGCTTAGCAGTAGGGTGAAGATTATATGGGTCATCATGTTCAGTCTCTGATTTTCTTTCAAATGTTGTACTTTCTGGCTGTCTTGTGAACTCCTGGTCTTGACCTGCTTTCTGTGTATTCTTGTTCTACCTCTGTGCCTGGCTCTCTCTACATCTCCCTAGGTTCTCTGGTCCTTTCTAGCATGCTTCTTGATCACCTTGTTATCTTCATGCTTGCTTTCACTCTTCTCTCCTTTTAATTAATGATTTTGTCATATCTTATTGCTCTCATACTTCTACAAGTAGCTCTTTGATTTCCCAAAACCAAGCTGTTTTAAGAAGAAGAATAATTTCTAAACGAAACCCAAGGAACAATCAGTCTCTCTTTCAGATTTCCCATAACTTTAGTTAAATGCCCACAGAGGTATTCTAAACTACACGTTCTGCTTCTAAAGGTTGTGGCTTCTATCACTGCAGTTGAGAGAAATAAATATTTTTTTCATTTATCTGGATGATAAATATAATCCCTGTCCGTTTAGGATTATTCAGAGGCCACCAGCAGCAGCTACAACTGTCTCCCACCCTGTGTTTCTCTGTCATGTAGAGGAAGACTGATTGTATTTTTAATCATTGAGATGAAGTGGGGTTACTCAAGATTTTATTGTTTGTAATGTATGGATTTGATGGAAAGGTTTCTGGAGGCAGGTCTCTCCATACATCTAGAACTTCACTGTAGAACTTCATTAAAGTTCTCTTAAGAGTGCTCACACATACACAACAATCACATTTTCTCTGTAAATGTAGGAAGGAAAATGAAAGCAAGTTAATACTACTGAATGTAGCTTAAGGGTAACAGGATGCATCTCAAAATAATGACTGATGTTAGATTTTGGCCAGGACTCCAAGCCAATAAAGTACCAAAATCTAAAATTACAGATTTATTTAACAATCATAAGTGATCAAAAGATGTTGTATTTGCATTTTATCTTGGAGGTTAGTGTTAGAAATAGGTTTAATCAACTGATACACAATCCAGGTTAGAAGAATACTTGCCTTTCCAGCTGCCTGGGTGCCTTGATGTCTGAAGGGTTTTCCCCATACGTTAAAAAAACCCAAACCCAAACCAAAACACCACCTGTCAATAGCATATGAAAAGACTTCAGCTTCTTTAATCTCAGAACTGTCTTAAATTGTGTTTTATGGAATATCTGATAGAAATAATTGGATTTCCTCCCCTAAATACTCACTAAAGTGTTGCATGAATCACAATGCAAACCTGATTTATACAGATACAAGTTGGTTGTGAACATCTTGTGTTATTTCTAACCAGAGGTGAAAATGATATTTCAGCATGTGTTCCAACAGTATTTCCTTTGGTTTGACTTTTCCTTTTACTGCCAAAATGTTTAATCGATACATACTTCAAATGCACATCAACTTTCTGTCAAAGGCTGTGGTGAGGAGATACAATAGATTTTGCTGAGGTGCAGGTTTATACATCTTCTATCTTGCAATTATAGCAATTTATTGTATGTCCCATATTTTATTTTTTCCTCGTCTTTTTTAGTCTTATTTGTATGAAAAGAGCCAGAGAAATGCAGTGTGTGTAAAGATGAGAGAGACAAAAATCAGTATTCAATGGAGATACAATTTAGCTTCTTTTCTCTGCAGTGGAGTCATCTTTGTACCTTTGCATTGCCCTGGCTATAGTACAGTAAGAACAGCCCTTAGGTCAAGCTTAAAGTCTTCAAATAAAGTTTTTCAAGTCATCAATGTTTATTTTTTAATTTTTTTTCATAG
This sequence comes from Corapipo altera, assembly GCF_003945725.1. NCBI lineage: Eukaryota > Metazoa > Chordata > Aves > Passeriformes > Pipridae > Corapipo > Corapipo altera. Next base: position 12,749,694 of record NW_020884874.1, read on the forward strand.
TAGAGGTACAGTTTATTCTTCATAAAGCAGCTAGTTCTTAGTCTAAAGAATTGGCTTGTCTTTTCTTTCATAAGGTCTTGCTGACTTGGAATGATAATGTATTTGTAATTTATTTTCATCTGCAAGGTAAAATTCTTCCATGATTTTAACTTATCTGTGACATATATTTGCCTTGTTATGTGGTTATCTCTTTACAAATTCTAGGGCTGGCTATGACTAAACTAAATTGATACATCAAAAGCCTTGATTTGGTGGGAAATGGGATATTTCCCAGCTGTTTCTTGTAGCCTGAGAAATGACATTATTAACTAATTCAAGAATAAGTACTACATATGTGGTAGTAGTATACTAGCATATATGTATTTTGGTTTTGTCTACATTTTATTGCTTGTTTTTAATAAGCTTTATTACTAATGGTTAATTCTCTAACTGCTGATAAGAAAAATAACAAAGGGATGAATTTGCTTTCCTATAGCGAGGCAAAATCCTACGTGTCTGGTTTTGACAGGTACATAGCACCCTCCTCATAATAAGGTACTATCCATTTACTTTAAGAAATGCAGATAAATCTACTTTATGTTGTTATCAGGTATGCATAAGAATCCTCTGCATAAGAGTCCCAGACCTTCAGGCTGTCCATCAGCTCCCCACCATGCTCTTCCAGTGGATGCCCATACTATTTGAACTTGTTCCATTCCTTCATCTCAAGCTCTGTTTGCTGTAAGTAGGACAGAGTATGAAAAGAAAAAAATGGGAAGATATGGGTGGTTTTTAGCAGGCAGAGGTTCCACCAAGCTGGGTCTCTGTAACAGGGGGAGGCTGCAGGTACACTGGACTGACTGTGAAGGTGAGTAGGTTGGGCTGACGCCTCTGTCTGTGATGGGGGCCTGGCACTGTCCCCTGTGACATGATGCTTGTTGCTGCCCTGGGTTGACATATTTCCTGCCCCCCTCCCCATCTCTGTTTTGGTTTTGTTTAAAACCACTTTTGCCTCCAGAGTTTGAATATAAAACCTGAACTGCAAGGGTAGAAGTGCAGTATGTGTCACCTGTCACTCTCCCACAACCAGCAATTTGGTGTAATTATGTGGCGTTGAGAAATTGCAGTTAACATGTTCTCAGCAGAGTCTTTTTGGATTATATTTACAGTGGATGTGCTCTAGTTGCAGAATGACCAGGAATTTGGGCAGTTATAGCCCTGGCTTACATGGGCTGTATTAGGGCTAGATTTATCCATTGGAATGGAGGACCTGTCTACGATTTCTGTTAGGACTCAGCTGTGTACTTAGACTGGGTAGAGGCAGAGGTTTCCTAGCTTACATGTAGAGAGGATGTAGTATAGAAGACCAGAAGAAACTGGTTTTCTGGGGGATGAGGGCAAGACTTGAGACAGACTATGCTGCTTAGGGGTGATAATCAGTTGGGGAGGTTGTATGAAAATGAGAAATTGGAGAATATGGGTGGGCATGGGAAAGGACAGAGATCCAAAAACAGGTAGGAGGAGATGGAGATGGGTATTTTCCGGCTGTGGGCAGAAGTGTACATTGCTATGGCAGTACTGTTGTCCAGGTCTGGAAGAGGACATGATTTTTCTGGATCTCATTGCTGCTGTGCTTCCAAGTAACTTGAGACCTCATGGGAGAAAGCATTTTATCTTTCCACTGCTGATCCACTGTGAGAATGACAACAGTTTCAGTTACTTCATTAGCCCAAATGGCAGATCAGTAAATTCCCACTGTGCCAGTGAATCTTAGTAGGATAGCAGGACGGTCAGTGAGGACATTTTGGGTTTGCAATTTGTTATTGGAAATGTAAATGATTAATTGCAAACATTCACATGGGGAGGGCACTGCTAGGGTTACATGTGAGGGACATCTCAGTTGCCAGAATGAGTGACCTGTAATGTAGAGTTTGCTTCCCCTTTCTACTACAGTAGAGCTTCTGATAATACAGTCATGTGCTGCAAATTCCCTGCCCCAGAAGGACTTGCTCAGGACCATGTTCAGTACTGTACTACAGCTTTGCTGGGACTGCTGCCTTTTTTACCCAGTCCCAGGATCAGAAACTGGGAACATGCAGCAAAGGAGGCATTTGCAGGATGGCAGAGGAGCACTTTGGCAGTTTGGAGTGTCACAGGCTGCCTTGAAGGATGTGTCATGCAGGATTCAAAGTGGCAAACATTCAAGTACTTATGAATTTAGTGTTTTAGCATGCAAAGTGGCAAACATTCAAGTACTTATGAATTTAGTGTTTTAGCCTGTCGTGCTAAATACAGAGTCAAAGTGGACATCTTAGGCTATTAAAACTTCCTGTGCACAGGTAAAGCTGCTGCTTAAGAATCTGGCCACAGTGAACATAAAAAAAAATAAAAAAGCCTTTTAGAGATGGAATGTTAGCTTAGGCAATCACTAATGATGCATCTTTGAAGTTTCTAAAACCATGGAGATGGATTTCCTAACAGAAGAGAATTTCTGTGCTGTTTGTGACATTAAGTGGTATTGAAAAATAACGAGAACTTTTGATCCTTTGGTCAAATTTTAATAATACTGTGAGTGGATATGTAAGCATATTGTACTGTCTGGTCTCCAAAACCTTTCCGGGCAACCTATTCCAGTGTTTGACCTCTCTTGCAGTAAAGAAGTTGTCTCAAGATGTTTCAGTAGGTGCCCACTGCCACCTGTCCTGCTGTTGGGCACCAGGGAGAAAAGTTGGTACCACCAGCTGGTCTGTAGCTGCTTGCCAGTGGGATTGTGTCATGCACACTGCAGGTTTCAGCACACTGAATTAAACAGTTGTTTTCTTTTTTAGTGGTGGTTCAAATTCAGTCCTGTCACCCTTTAACTCCCCTCCATCTCATGTATTGCCAGTGCATGCTTACACCATTTTGGAAGGTTTCCATATTGTCAAACAGGTGGCTAGATTTCAATGGTAGGTACAGAATTTTTGGACTCTATGAAGAATTTTTAAAAACTGGTCTGATACTAATTTAATCTTTTTCATGAAAAGTTGCGAAATTCCTTCAATAAAAATTATACATATTTGGAATTATTATTTGTAAGGAGTCCTGTCTCTCACGGTTGTAATTTTCTGTTGAAACAGTGGCTTTTTGAGTTGCTTTTTGGAGTTGAATATTGATGGTAAATGAAGGCAAAATGATTTTGTACTGAAACAGGTTAACATACCCTGTGTAAGATATCCCTGGGTTTTTTTAGAGGATCTGATTAGTTTTAAGCCAACTACTACTCAAATTAATTTAAAACAATTTCCAAGCAAAATCACATATCATGCAGTCTATCAGGGTCATAACATGAAGACAGTGGGCTCCATCCTGTGGGATGCTGGCACTTTTGGTCTTTTCTCAGCAGAGGAATTTATTTTGTACCAGTTTGTGATTACTAAGTAGCACATACTACCATGCTTTGCTAGAGAGGGGCCACCACACTCAGCACCCCGCTGTATCAAGCCCAAAGAATGTGCTGCATGTTAGAGGGGGAAAAAATAAATTGTACTCTAAAAGTACTACCTTCTTGCAGGTCATACTTCCTCTCTCTATTCCTTTTCAGGTCTCTCTGGTACCTGATATTATTCAGCAGTGATAGGTAGAGGAGTTTGCTGGACAAGTGCAAAGCTTTCATAGAAGGAGTCATTCTATGATTTCAAATTGCTCAAAGCTTTTTCCCTTCACTGCACTTATTGGGGGGAAGGGAGTCTAAATGTATGAGGGCAGAAATAATTTCCCTTTTCTTTAACAATTGCACCCGTGATGTCAGCTGCTGCTAGTAATGTAGAGTGATAAATTGACATTGAACTTGAACAGAATTCATGGCGTGCTGGAGACAATAAGAACCTCTGAGGAAATAATTATTTTGCTGCCAGGAGCTCATGCATCTCAAATTGGTTGGTGCGGGGACTTTAGAGCAGCCTGCCTGCCTATTGACTGGAGTTGAGAGCTGGCGCTGCCAGCTCTGTGTTAGTGCAAGAACTTAGGCTTTGTGGTTTGCTCATAGCATGTCAGGAAAAAGAAAAGAGAGTGACAAAGGTCTGATGTTGACCACTTTTGCTTGCTTGCTTGCAGGGAGAGGCAATGAGTGTTGAAAACCAAGTTCAGTAATGTGTTTTTTACCATGAATATAGGACTTTGGTACTCTCACAGCAGTACTTGACTGCAGACACTTGGGCGTAGCACGATTTCTAGTGAGTGGGAAGTTGCTTGCACGTCGCAGCCACTAGAATTTAATTTACTGTTCATGTGCTCAATCAGTTTGGGGAGGACAGAGTCCCTCTGATCAGCTTACCATTGTTACTGATTGGGATCACAGTAATTAATTTTCCCATACAAGTAATTAGTTTGCATTGTACACAATATTTCTGCTATTTTTTTTTCTTGGGAGGGGGATGGCAATAATAACTAAAAGATCTGACCAGGCTGTTCTCCTCCTACCCCCACTGAAGTAAGTTTGAATGTTGAGAATGCTCCATGATGACCTATAATTAAGCTCTTTCATTAGAATAGAACATAAGTGACAATCTGGCACTGAGTCCCAGTTGACTTGCACTGAGCATTAGGCCTTGTCTGGCTTTGGAAATTTCGCTCTGTATTCAAAAGTCATGTTCTTGCAGGGAAACAATCTTTCAGCATGTATTTTAGTTTTCCTGAAAGGGACAAGAAAAGAAAACTTCCCAAAGTTTTTCTTATATCTCAAAGAGATTTTTATCTGAATTTTGACATCTTAATTCAGGATATGTTCATTTGTGTGGGTCATAAAGTTTTGGACGGTTGTAAATTAGTGTATTTAATCCCTAGCTAAATAACAAAACTAACCATGTATGAGTTTTCCTTTTCATAAAATAGTTTGGGTCAGAAGGGACCTTTAAAGGGACTATCTGGACCAGCTCCCCCTGCAATGAGCAGAAACATCTTCAACTAGGTCACTTTAATCTGAGCTGCTCTTGTAATGTGCATCACAGAGCATGGATCCTTGGAGTCACCTTTCATTCTTTTAGTAGCTGTGCGTCCTAGCCCCTGATATGGGCTTGGCTATGTCTAACAAACATCCAAAATGTAGGACATGCAAAGTAAAATTTTCATACATGAAAATCATCATGCTTTCAATAATAATAACTTTTAATAACAGTAGTGCTACAGTTTGTGTTTTTCATGTGTACAATTTTCAACAGTGAAATAGTCAGACATCCCATGTAGTGTGAAACAGCAGCTTGGATGATAAACTTCATGTCATCTACTGAAATCAGGTTGAAAACTATGTCTGAACCATCAAAACATTCTCTCCTCTGATATTTGTTTCTTTGACACTCATAGTTTTTCAATGATGCATCTCTGGCTATTTATGGTTTATTTTGTCTCATCAGTTATAGTGTTATGCGCTTTAGGATTAACTTTTTGAGAGTCTTATTTAAGCATGTAACAGTATAGAATCAAGTGTTATCAATATGTTCTGTGGTGATGCCCCTGTGACAGTTGAGAGAAGTCTCTGGAGAGTTGATGACAAAAAAAGCCTCCCAGTAAGATCTGGACCAGGAGAGTACCATATATTTCATCTCTTACCTATCTGAGGAGTTTCTTGCTTTGTTAGGTGCTTTCAGAGAAGAATCCTGTGTTCAGGATTTTTTGCCTTCCTTCATGATACTGAGATCTTTAAAAACAGAGATGTTTCACATTTACCTATACCACAGTAAATGGTATAGCTAAATTAAACAGTAAAGTCTAAAAGAAAAAAAAAATTAAAAAAGTTACTCGTACCTTGTGCCTAGTGAATTGGTTTGGCTAGTGCGGCAACGTGACCTGGCTTGTCTTGCCTAATATAATCTTGAATCTGATGTTGAGACATGGAGGCATAAAGGAAAAGGCTAAAAATCTGAAATGCTTTCACCGAACAGAAGTGGCTCATAATACTCTCTTTAGGAGAGTTTTGTCCAATCACTCTGGGAAGGAGGTTTTGATGCCGCTTGTGCTGCAGGGCAGCACTTCCGCTGCTAGATAGTTTTGGTACCCTTTGTATCTGTCCTATCCATTCTTTCAGCTGAAGCTACACTTCATTTAAAAACTTTAATTGCTGAAAAACTAAATGTTGAGTGCAAAAACATAAATAAATAAATCTTTCCCAGGCAGGACAAGTCATTGAAGACAGCCTTTTTTCTGCAACGATCAGAAATGTACTGAAATAATTATTTCATATTCTGCTACAGTTATTTCAGAAAAACACTCTTTGTAGAGTCTTTACCCTGTAATGAAAGCACAGTTAGAGTTTTGGGTATTAATTAATTATGGGGGGATTAATTTCAGAAAAATTACAGTATTTCAAAATAATTGTTTTGATCAGATACTCTACTAAATTGCCAAGCAAGTAATGAAGTACTAAGGCTTTTTACTGCTGTTACAAATAAAGTAATCTCTTGCTTGTACAGACTTGCTTGCAAGTCTGTACAGTATGTAGTGGCTTGATTTTTTTTATAAAGCTCCATGCAAACACCCTGGTGGGAATTCAGAATAGGAGAGGTTTAGTCACTAGAGGATAATAAGCAGAGAGAAAATAAGAGCTTAAGTATTGTGTACATAACTTAGGTTAATGCAGTAGTTATAACCACTTCTTTTTTCCTTTTAGCAGTATCCCATGTAATGTCACAGTCATAAAATGGGCTATAAAATGGAAAGGTGAAAGGGTTCCTTGTCCCAAATAATTACCAGACCTTAGCTCCTGTTCACTTACTCCCATTGTAGGAATGCTTTGGCTCTGGTTCCCTGCACATGTTCTTTAATGAATCACTGGCATTTATACTGGAAACAAAAAAAGGAGAACACTGTCCTTTAAAACTTTTCTTCTATTTTCATTCAACTAGTGCTATTTACAGAAGTTAAAAAAAAATAATTCCAAATCTTTTAGGTTTTTTTTCTTTTCTACCCTGGCAATAAATGTGTGGGATGCAAGGCACTATCTTCAGTGATTCTGTTAGGAAATTGTTAGTTGACTATCTCTGGTTATCTGTTCTTCAGACTGTCTGAGATTAAATTTCTCTGGAGTCTCACTGGTGACAGGATTATAAAGAGTTTTTGCACGCTCCGTTGTACTGACCCGTAATTGTGTCCTGTGGCTGCTGGGTTTCTGAGGAAGTGGGATTGGGCTGCGTTCTCGTCTGTGTAGGGGAGAGAGAGCATGTGCTAATATTCAGTTCTTTTATTTCTATATCAATCAACAACTGACAGTGACACAGATGAATAAATAAATTCATCTAGCTAGTCCATAGCTAGTCTACATCTGGATATGAGAAGGAAAAGCTTACTGGTCCTGTGTTGCAATTAAATTCCAATTGATCAGAAATTTTTTTTTTTTTTTTTTTTTTTACAGCAAGAATCCAAGTGCTGTGATCATTACTCAGGCCACCTAGTTACCTGAGAGATGCCTCTTTTTGACTTCTCAAAACCTCCTTAAGCAGTACCTCCTTACCCACAGGAAGCTGACCTCATGCCTTTAATGACTGGAGCCAGCCTCATCTTTTCCCTTGCATTTGCTCTCTTTCTACTTGGATGGTTTTGATCAGCTGGAGACTGCTTATGAGCAGTAGTTCTCAGTCTCTGCTTCAGAGTTTCATTTCTGTAGGCCTATGCCTGTAACTTAAGTGTATTTTGGAAATGTGGCACGCATTGGATGGTACCACCAGGCAAAACTGCCCCTTCTGCTGGTACTGCTCCATACTGCATTTGAATATCAGTGTTTGTTCTGCAAAGATTTGTTTGTTTATGATGCACAAAATGTCACCACCATAAATAGCATTTGAGTACTTTTTTCATTGAGGAATGCAGGTGAAATTTAATGCTAAGGTTGTTCTCTATTACCAGCTAGTGATTTTGAAGCCTCCTTCATGCTTTTCTTCACTTTTGGGCAGAAATTTCAGTTTGAGTAACCAGTTGAGATTGTTATTCATCTGGGAAAGGGAAAGATAGCCAGAGACAAACCAAGTGCTGTGGAGCTAAAGGTTTCATGTTGACCCTTAATGTCACAGCCTTCAGTGTCAAGACTCCAGGAGAAACAGCAACACAAGGTAAGAGTAAGGAAAGAGGAGGCTGTCACTGAACTAACATGCAGAATTAGCTCTAGGCAGTTCAGAATGTTGAATGAGGGAAACTGAATCATTATAACAAAGCAAAAAGTCAGTGTATTGTTTTGATCACAGAAGATAAATCACTTAGCCAGCTGTGCTTTACAAACAGGTAATATGGGTTGTTTTTACTCCTGGAACTGTGGGCCTCTAATTTGTATTATGATTGACAAACATTAATCATACTTCTTTGTACACACAGACTTCGTTATCCCTGAACTGATTCCTGCCAATTAAATTTTGCCCCATTACCTCTTTAAGTAATGAGTGCACTACATTTAGGCTTCATTAGAGGAAGAGTGCTATAACAGTTGAAGTTTTCTGTGGTTTTGGATAAGCTAGAATGACCTGAAGGCTTCTTGGGTATTTGACTGTGATTTACAATGTGGAAATGTGGAAAAAGCAAGTGGCTTGTGCTGCCAATTCAGAAGATGCTAAAAGTAGATTTTGGTACCAGTACCCTGATCATGTAATTTATGTGGGTTACAATACTATAAACTAATGTTTAGTTTTTATATGTATCTAGTGGCATAGGGAGTCTTATCTTAAGTATAATGCAACTCAAATCTAAAACAGTGTTAAGCTATCAGACAGCATAGATGAATATTCTCTTTGAGTCACTGTTCAGGGGATAATGACAGTTTTACCTGCATTTAAGATGGAGCAGGCCAGCAGGTGGTATATCCATATCTGCTGCTTCATTGCCAGGTCAGTGGTTAACAGCTGCTCTTGGTGGCTCAGACACCATATCATCTGTAGTATATTAAGTGCTGTAGTTAATGCTGACAATCAGGGCTACAGCAGACAGATGTCTATGTCATTAAGTTGTCCACTGATTAATGTATATTGTTATAAGTGGTTTATAACATAGGGAAGTAGGGTACCTAATGCCTATTGAGATGCATGTAAATGATTGTCTGAATCCCTTATGCTGTTCTGAGTGTCCTGTGATGTGTGTTTTGGCTGACATGCAGGAAATGCATTTTGTATTTCGCATAGGAGGCTAATAAATGTGCATGTAGGATGTGTGCCACATGCAGGCAATTAATGTCTCAAACTTCACTACAACCTGTATTTCCTCTCAGATCAGTAGGTATCTTCAGACAGCATACTTTTTTTACATTTACGTGATCATTTTGTTAAGCAAAGTTTGTGTAGTGTTAATCGTAACAATATTTTATCAGTGAGTTTTTCCTGACCTGAGGATTTATTTACTTGGAGTTTAAATAATTTTCAGTTTTCATTCTATTTCCATAACCTTAGCCTCTTCACTGCCTCTTCAGTCAAGCCTGAGTTAGTATTTTTACTTAATTTTCTCTTGTTGTATAGATACATTTTTATTTTGTAGAGACATATTTTGTAGAGACCTGTTAAATGAATTTGGGTATCACACATGGACACATACACGTTTATGCTCACGCACAGAGTTTCTGTTAGGATATGTTCCTGTAGACAGTGACAATTACTTAATTAGTCATCACAACCTGCAAAAATCTAAGTAGATTAGGTTGTGGATATGGAAAAGTGAGTGTCTTCAGTTTTCTGTCTTTTCCAGTTATTGTAGTCTAGCTAAAAATTCATCTGAGAATATACATCTACGTAAAACGCTGGTTCTTACGAAACAGTATGATCACATAGGTTGTGATTCATGTCTGCTTTGATATTCAGAGGTTTTAAAATTTTAATTATATGTATGAGCATATTATCTGCAGTTTCTTAATTATATAGAGCGTTACTAGACATTAAATGCTTCAAGTATGTACCAAAGTCTCAACTTGCTACAAAGAGCCTGTTAGCTGCTTGTGGACTTAGAACTGGAATCATCTGTCAAAGTCATGCTATTAGCTGGCATCCCAACTCAAAAGTAAAGATAGGTTGTATTGCTGTAGAGCAGCCTCACGTTCTCCCTAGTTTTTTCTCCTGTGGTCTTTCTTCTCAACCCCTTCCAGTTCTTGCACAGTCTGTTTGATCATGGCACTGTTGGGGCTGTGGTGCCCCAGTAGTAACGTTGTGGTACAAATTCAATATGATATGGTTTGTCTGTCTTTTACTCTCAGTGGAATGACAATATTGAAGGCAAAAGCTCATCCTATTGATTATTCTTCAGTTTTTCTTCCTTATATATAGGGCAGACTTGTAAGACTTTAAATACCTCTAAACTCAGAATGAAAGTGTGTGGGCTGGCAAGAATGTACTGTCTGAGGCACAAATGGATTGGAATCTCAAAAAGATCCTGACTGCACATAAAGAGCAAAGTGCTGAGGTCTGGTTCCTGCTCACTTTACCCCATCCTTGCATAGGAAATGTCTCCATTGTTGCAGTGTTGAGTTTTTTTAATAAGAGCATTGGCTAATTAAAAACTAAACAGATCCTCAGGATTTGAGAAATCTTGACCTGGACGTTTTCTTTCTTCTACCCTGTTTCATGTAGTCTGTAAAGGGAAATTTTTGGGGTTTTGGTTGTTATTGAAATTATCAGTTTGAGTTTAAAAGATTTTTTAGCAATTCAGTATGTTGTAGACTGACACTTGTCAGGGCAGACCCAAAAGGAAAGACAAAATTCTGGGATCTGAAGGCTGTAGCAGATAATAGATGGAACAGGTTGAGCTTTGCCTGCTAGCCAGTTTTATTGGCTCCTTTGATAACACAGGGACAGCTAAAGACATAACATTTATGAAACATCACCTCCTTTGAATGGATACCTGTGTAAGCCCCACAGCACTAACTTAAAAGTTCACCAACTTGTTGAGAAAGATGGACAGAGGTCTGAAATGTATTGTAATTGAACAAGCACTTTTAAGTGCCAACCTAGTTAAATTACAGAAATTTGCACTAATTAATGCAGCTGTAATTAATACAGCTGCACTAGTGCCATAATTAGTATCTTTTTCAACCATGACTTGTGTTATGGAAACAAAACACTGTGTAGTAGACTCATGTTCGCATTAGATGCTTTGATTTAGCAGTTGTTTGAGGTTTGGGGTGTTTTTGGCTGATGATAGAAAGCTCTAATAGGAAGGAATCCAAAAGCCTTTTAATTTTAAGCAATGTTACTGGATCTACCGCATTCAGTAGAACTACTGTTTTGGTGCTTTCCTACACTGAGCATGGGTTAGCTGGAGTATTTGGGTAGATAGGCAGTGTACCTGTTACATGTAACTGGGAGGTAATCATTAGAGTGAACATGTACTGCAAATCTTGTACAACACCAGTGTGGCCAGAGAGTAGGTAGGGCTAATTCATCATGTAGAGTGTGCATGGATTTGGGCATAAATTTGCTGGCTCTTTGCCCTGTGCTGTAGTTGAAGGATGTCTCTTTAGCATTTTCCCTTACCCTGTTCTGCAGTATCACTAAACCTGCATTTTGTTACTCTATAGAGAGTCCTACAGTGAATCACATGCCAAAATAAGCAAAGAAATAGAAGAAGTTGCAAACCAAAATGCCCTACTGCGAACTCTGAGGATTTCAAGTTTGGACATCTGTAATGGAATATTTCTCTATTTACATTTTTTGTCTTTTGCTGAGACACCTAAGCATCAGATATAGGATGTACACGCACTAACTCTGTACTGTTGGATTAACATGGCATTATACTATTACTAATGTTTAAAAAAAATTACTTTCTATATGCCGTTTATTGACTGGAGTTTTTAGTTTTGCCAGGTTCAGTCTGATTGTTAGCAGAAATAGTATTTCCTACTTGCTCTCACTCGGAAATAGTGTATTTCAACAGGGTTAGTGTCTTAGACTAATCGAGGAAAGTTTGAAGGCGTAGCCCACTCTTCCTGGCCGTGGTGGAGACCTGGCCCCCAGTGTGCCGTGACAGTGGGGAGAATGTGCTGCTGTGTTCCCTGAGTTATGACCTTCTAACAAAAATCTTACTGATTAATTAGTCTTTTAGACTGTACTTTAACTTTGTCCATCAGCTACCTTGCCCTAGCACCACTTTTGCAGCGTTTGAGGTATTTTTGGCCCCAGATAATGTCTTTCTATTTAGACCATGTCTGTTGTTGAAGAAATTAAAAAACTTATGGTAGTGGTGGTAGTCTGATTCCTTGTTAGTAAATGGAGATACCTCTGAGTTACTGTTTTTTTCTAACTTACATGGATGTTAGCAGTATCTGAAAGATGATTTTTGTACTCTGCTGCCATCAGATTTGAAAATAAGGAGCTCTTTGTCATCTAACTTGACAAAAGTATTGAGATACAATTTATAATTAGCCTTTTTCCTGTAGTTGCCAATGTAAGTACTCGCATGAGTCACTTTTTAATCCAAGGCATAAATGAAATTAGAAAATTGCCATGGGTGCTTAGTTTCCTTGCTTGTTGTAATGAAATAGTTTGTGCTTGGGTTTTTTCTTTGTCTTGGAGAAGATCTATTAAAGTACAGTTTAAAGAGATTTTCTGGATGTTGTAGTAAAATTGTCAAAACAGATTAAAGGACATTAGACAGCAATGTGATGAAAAATTCAATTTCTTATTTTCTGATGAATTGTTATTCATCTCAGGAGTCATCTAGCATCTCCTGGTTTTGCTCGTTTTACATGTATCTTTTAGATTCTCCTGAGGTTCTAAGTCAAAAACACAGGAAACTTTTAATTTATTTATTTATTTCCTTGATTACATTAGTTCATTCTTCATTTCTGGTCAGATAACACAATAATGCTGTGAGTTTTTCTTCCATAAAAACTTGTAGAAGTACACTGAACATCTGCACATAATGAATCCATTCATGCAAAGAAAGCTAAGGGACTTATTTATCATGCTGGATTTGCAAGAATTTCTCTTTTTCTACAGGCAGCTTCAGAAGTTTGCCTCCACTGAGGTCAAAACCCCACATCCTGTTCATCTAACAAACAAGGTACAGGATGGATACTATCTTGATTAAAGATTAGAAAGTAAATGTTTATATAGTGAAATGAAAGAAAGGCAAGTGTTTTCTGCTATTGTTACTTGGTGAATTACTTTGACAGCCACAAAGCACTAAGCGCTGCCAGTGCGTCCTGGAGGATGCAGCAGGTGTGACTTGGGTTGAGGTGAAGACATCAAGATTGAGCATTATAGTGTGTACTGGGCTGGAGCTTAAGAGTCAGTATGGTCAGTAAAGCCTTGAGAACAGTGGTTCAGCTGTTTACCAGTATGGGCTCAATTCAATTATCTAAGCATATAGTGTCATTTGAGACATGCTATCTGGGACATCTTTGTGGGCAGGTAGGTGCCACACAGGCTGGCAGGAGACCTCTTCCATGCTCTTTTGCACAGGCAGCTAGGAGATAGGATGGGTATTCTAGGTGACACTAAACAATTATGTCTAATGACTTGTCTATGTGTGATGTTTTTGATCAGTGAGTTGTAACTTAGATATTGACTTGAACATTAATTGAATCACTATCCATTGATTGTATTGACTAGATCTGCATCATAATGGTAGTGTACACAACTGGTGCATCCATGGACACCTATGCGTAGAGACCTAAATGGAAGTGTGTTTATCCCTGTACACCTTCAGTTCTACGGAGCAATATAGAGAGTGGGAAGGATCAAGATGGGTATGGGTACATTGTCACAGATGTAATATTTTAATTTATACATGGCAGAAGAGGGTCTGAATTGGTTTGAAGTTGAAGAGGGAGAGTAGTATTCACTGAAATTAGTGGAAGAGGGACTTGATGGATAGAATTAATCTTCCAGAGAGCAAGAGGGCAATGTCTGGATACAGCCTCCATGTCATGGACTCTGGAAAGTAAGAACATGGAGAAGGTTTCCTGAATACCGACTGAGGGATGTTAGAAGTGACCAGGACACAGTTAACTCTGTTAACACAAACTTCTGAATAGGAACAGATTAAAATACATAATCTATTCTGTTTTAAGGATGTGTGTGAGGGTGGTGAGTAATTGGAACAGATTGCCAAGAGAAGCTGTGGATGCTCCATCCCTGGAAGTTTTTTAAGGCCAGGTTGGATGGAGCTTTGAGACCACCTCGTCTAGTGGAAGGTGCCCCTGCCCATGGCAGGGGGATTGGAACTTGATGATCTTCCAAGATCCCTTCCAACACAAACCATCCTGTGATTCTATGATAAGAAAACAAATCCTGCTCACTCTTGCAGGGTCAGTATTTTTCATTTTGGTGACTTTCTGGTTTGAATAGCTTCCACAGAGTTCCCTGCTGTTTTAGTATGCTCACCTGCCTTCCTCCTGCCTTACCATGTGTCTTACTTTTGCTTTCGTGTGGCCTGGAAGGTTTTTCCCTGGTTAGCACAGCCCACTGCTTTTGGGGAAGGAAGAGTTTTCTGCTCCCACAAGTGACTTCCACCTCCTGCAGTGTGCTGCAGCTGGGAGCAGGCAGGCAGAGACCTTCCCTTCTTTCATCCCACTTGCACAGAACAGAACAGCCTTATAATGTACTCCCATGGGAAACCAAATAAATAAAACAGACACAATTCATCCCAGACTTAATGGGGATAGAGAAGGAAATGGAGGAAGCAACGGAGAAGTCATGGTGCTTTACAGAAAAGTGTTCCAAGAATCATTATACAAGACCCTGTCACTGAAGTAGCAGGAGGAGAGTAGATGGTGTGAATCAAGATGTTGTGTTGGATGGGAACTGCTGAAAGTCATAAATGGGTCAAGCCAAAGCCTCAAATTTGAAAGAATTGCTGGAGACTTCAATGACAGCAAAACCAGTAAAAGAGAGAGCTCTGAAATTGCTGGGAACAGCAGATAGAATGCACGGAGTGAAATGTAGCTTTTTCACTGTTGAATTTACCTTAAAGCGATGGGAAGGAGGAATCTGAGAAGCAGCTAAGAAGGTTGATTAGGAACAAATGTGGGGTTTTGGAGAAGGTAGGAGGTCCCAGCAGACTGACATTGTAAATGCAGGTCACCTGGATATATTGAATCAGTCTGCTAATGCCTTCACTTAGTTGTCAGCAAAGTTGCTAGTTTTAGGATTGTATTTCTCCACCACTTGTTAACAAAAGTCCATTCTTGATGAGCTCTTATGGAAGTCAGTGTCTCGGGGGACTGGGCCCAGAAAGGGCAAGGGAAAGCCGTCTCTCTGCTCTGACAGAGATCACTTTGAGGCAGGGGTGAATAGTACCAACCTGGGCACTGTGATAGAACTATGAAAGGTGGAAGTTATTTTCTTGCTATGTTGTTTGTTTTATCCTTAGTTTCACTAGGCTGTTAAATCGGGTATGGAAGATGGGAATTTCTGTGTTATAGAGAGTTTTGCTATTGTAGGATTTTAAACATATTATTTGTGTGTTCAGTTTATGTTTGTGTGCTGCACTGAAAGTGACTGTAGCTTTTTCCAGACTTCGTGGATGGATTTTGAGCAAACCCACAATGAGTGGTAGTGTTATGAGACCAAGTGTTTGGCCAGAGGAAGCAGTGAGAGTCACTTTTTGACTATAGTGGTCCCATTAGCTATGCTGCGTGCTACAGCACAACATACAAATGTGAAAGGGAGTGCAATGACGCAGGAATGAAATCAAGATAACTTTTATTTTGGTACAGTAAAGAGCATGTGGTGTGCAAATGTGTCAATAAGATAAGCTGGCTATGGCCTAATATTTCAGAAAAGAGCAGTGATTTCAGACACCTCAGTTTTTATGGTTCATTAAAATCTGTCCCTGTTCCCATATGTCAAGACGGACACCCAGAGGCACCAGTTCTTTGGGAACATTGAGGCATTATCCCTTTATTCTGAGTCCGGGGTCACAAAAGTTGTCTGCAGCCTGGTAATTCACAACAGAAATAGGAAAACTGGGTCAGAGAAATGCTTAAGGGATTCCCGTTTCATGAGATTGAGGCATTGGCGTTGTCAAAGATTTCAAGTTATTCTTTCTTTTCCTTCTGTGTGGCAGATGATTTCTAAAAAGTACAATCAATTGCAAGTTCAGGCAGCATGGGAATAAGTATCAATAACTATAGGGAACTGTACTCTTATATGCCAGCGTACTGCAAAATCGGCCCAAACTTCTCTGTTCCAGCTACCTTTGGAAGGTTTTATTTCACTACTTTTCTGAGCTGAGAAACAATTGTTATATTAGAAAAGTCTGCTGAGAGTGGTAACACATGGTTTAAGACTAGCAGAAGTGTTGGGGAATCATCAGCATGGAGATAGACATCTATACCTGAGGTCATGTCTGGACTATTCCATATAGTCAGTGTAGAAAAGGCACCTGTAGAATTAATGCATTTCATGCAAAATAGGAAGGAAAAAAATAAGATTTAATTAATTGTTCCTTTAAAGGAACTTCTTTATCACCACTGAATTTCAAGGGTGTCTTAAAATAGCTGTGGTGTAGTTGTCTGTCCCTTGTTGAAATTTAGCAGGAAAACATACCAGAATCTGGGAGCCCAAAAGGGATGTTGAATTTTGGTTACTTAAAAAATAGGGGAGGAAGCTTGAACTGCTCAGCTCCATTGACTTATTCTATGTTATAGAGCATGTATGTGCATATGTGTTTTATCTTGATTGCAGAAAAAGAGCATGGAAAGGTGAAATCATGTACAACTCTGAATAGACTTATTATAAATCAGAAATCTTGGAGCCTTCCGCAATCCTTGCTGAAGACTGTCAGCTTCAGTGTGACCAGGATGGAACATGTGGAATATTATTTAACTGTTGTGTTACAATAAAACCTCCAGAAGAATCAGGGCTTCACAGCACAAACACAGACAAACCAGACCGATCTCAAAAAATTTGCAGTATACATATATTTATAGTGATGGAGATGTATATTTACTTATTTAAGCTCTCTATCCTTGAGTTAAATGTTAAACAGAAAAGCTCAAAGAAACAAATTTTGTTCCATATTTATGAAGTTTTGTGGGTTAAACCCAAAATTAATGCTTCCAATTCTCATATATTGAAAGGTCTATCTATATACAACCCCCCCCCACCCCTGCCCCCAGGAGCAATGGAAGATTTTAAATGTAAATAGAGGTGAAGGCGAGGCAGTTAACTTAACCAAGTACTTATATATTTAACATTGGCTGCTTCATCCGCCAGTGACAAACTCAATTTGGAGAATGTGTGTCAAAAAATACAACTCCATTTTGGAAGACTGTAGAGGACCATTGAAATACTGTGTTGAAAGGGACCTCTGACGGTCTGTAGTCCAGTCTCCTGCTCAAAGTCAGACTAACTTCAAAGCCACTGTAACAGGTGGCTCATGGCTTGGTGCAGTTCAGATCAAAAGATCTGCAAGAGTGAAGAATCCACACCCTCTTTGGGCAACCTGTTCTAGGGCTTACCATCTACAGATATCCACTGATTAACACAGAAGTTGCATATTCTTTGGTTTTCTTTGAAACTAATCCATTACCATCAAGAGAAAGTTGCTAAGGACTTGCTTCCAAATTCTCCAACCTCCTAGCCAGTAAATGACTCAAGGAACATTTGGGTCAGCAGTGCAGAATAACCTGTGTGTGTATTAGTCCACAGGTTGGGAATTGTTGCAGACCACTTTGCAAAGAGGTTGCTGCTGCTTTTTGAGCAAGGTTTCTTTGTTTGGGATTAGAAAATATCAGCAATGGATGCAGGCTTGTGGTTGAAATGTGTACCTAGAGGGAATTGTCTCTAAACTGCTAATACCTTTTTAAAATTGTTTTACTTGAAAAATCTGTTTCTAGAGATTTGGTGATTTAGTTTCTTGGTGAGAAAGGCCTAAGTGTAGGGGACTGGTTTTATGTTTTCACAAACTACTTTTTCTTTGAAAAGCACTGATTCAACAGAATCACAGCATCTTGGGGAACACACCAGTTCCAGTAGTGCTTTCCCCATGAAAGGCTTTTGAAGTGCCAGATTGACTTGACCAGATAGTCTGTGAGATCCATGGGGAACCAGGATGTTCCTTCCCAGTGGTGGATACAGCTGTGCAAGATAAATAAGATTAATAACCCTCTGGAGGAGCCTGTCTTATCCAGGAACTATAGAGTGTGCACAGATCCAAATCTTAGGTAAGACACAACTTCTGCAGGGCTGAAGTCAGAGAGGTGAAATTCTTTTTTTGTCATATTTTAATACAGTATCTAGTCCTTTAATTTTTTTTTGTGGACGTAAAGTGCTTTGGAAAGCTACATGGCAGATATAATGACCCTCTTAAAAATCATGTGTTGTGAGCGTTCCCCTTCCTATGGAAGGCATAGCTAGACTTGGTTGCACTTTTGTGGTATTCACCTGGCAGATGATCATTAAGGACCCTGTTGAGCAGATCTATCTCTGTCATGTCATACGGCAATGGAACCACTTCGGTTGTTTTGAGCAAATCTTTCATGTAGCACTGTCTTATCTATTAGCTTCTTTGTTTAGTCCAGCCCATGGTTAGAAGCACAGAGGCCTTTGCTCCCTCGAGTTAAACTTGAAAACTTTTCAGTAATCTAAGAGTTTTTACATATGTGTGTTCTTAAGAGGGAGAGTGGCTTTTCATATAGATGACTGAAGTGGATTCCCACCTAGTATTGTTCAGATGCAACCCACAGCAATGAGATTGAGCATGATTTCTTAAGGGTGAGGAACTGCATCATGTAACCATGCTTTTATGAAGAAAGCAAGTTGGATGCTTGTTTCATGTAAAACAAGGGTCTTGGAGCCTGTATGAGGTCAAGTGCTATTTTAAGTTCACTCATAGACATCCATGATCTTGCTGACCTTTTGAGTCCTGCCACCCCTGATGCCAAAAGGCAGCTTCTTAATGAAAATGAGATTTTTGTCTATGACTTAAGCTTTCTTTAGTGAAACAGACACAGCATTGAAGACTTAGTCATATGGAAAGGAAATGTTTTATATTAGTATGGACTTCTTTTGTCACTCTCTACAGCCAGGGTAGAGCTGGGCATGTGGACAATATATGTGTTTTCAGATCTTTACCCTTTCATCTGCTCCAAACCTAAGATGCTGCTAGAATAGCTTCAGAGCCAAGAGGATTTAGAGCTAAAACACAGGGTCAATATGAAAGTATTTGTTTGTGGATGCGAAGGCACGTAGCTATTTTGCTGTTCAATACAGAATTAAAACAACAAATTTTTTGGAGTTATGTCTTTTGTCTAACCCACCCTTTTTGGGGAGTGTCCATCTTTCCCCAGACTTTTGTGGTATGGTTATATCCTTTTAGAAACCATTTGTTCATTAGTGCAGCAGTAATCATGGAAATAGGTCACAGCCTCTTTGGAGTTAAGCTGTTATGTCCCCACAGAGAATGGCACTTAAATATCAATAGCGTAACCGGGAAAACTCGGCAGTTATTTCCCTGTTTTCTGCAATTCAATGAGGAGTTGTTCGATGCAGACCCCATTGCACTTCAGATGAATGGTGGTGATTGTGAGAAAATGATCTCCTATTAATGCAAGATGTCACACTGAGAACAAAGGCTAGTTCTTACCATGATGGGATGAGCTCACTCCAATCCCCAATTTGGGAGACTTTGATGCTTGTCCAGGTGCCAGTTTTTCCATATATGACATACCAGAAAGAACTTAAAAAAAATGCAGAACAGGGCAGTGTTAAACTGATTCATGGCTTCTGAATCTCAAGGTCATATTGGGTGAAATGTCATGTAATTACCCTTTCACATACTATTTCCCAGAGAACCAAGTTTCCTATCAACAGTTTGAGCTTTCAAGGAGCTAAGAAAATAATTCGTATTAAATTTACCACCACAAGTAAAGAAGTATAGGGCTCTTTTTGAAATCCCCTAACTGTTTTAATGTATGCTTGCATAAATGTCTAAAATGTGTCAGTTTAATTAAAACCAGCTTTGCCTCCAGGGTTTTTGAACTGTAGAACTTTACATCCCCATCATGGGATTTTGGTGTGCGGTTAGTGAAATCCTGGGAGGACTCATTGTGCCTTCCTGGTACATTGTTCCTCTGCAGTGCCCACTCATCTATCAGAATGAGAAGGACCAGAACAGAATGACTGCTCTGTTTGCTGAGCTATTATGAATCCAATGATAACTGGAGATTTTGTATATATTTATTTAGTTATAAAATAATAATAATAATAATAGTAATAATAATTATGTCATTGTAGCTTGGAGATTTAGAAATAGTGAGATAGCCAGTAGGATTTCAAAACAGATAATCCTGTAAGCATACTCTTTTCTCTCTCTGATTCAGTAGTGTTTTATGTTGGACGTTTTATGTTCCCTATTCCATTAAGACACCCATTCTCTTGGTCCATTATCTCTTTGGGACATAACTGTCTTTTGCCCAAGATCCTTAAGAAGGCATTCAGAAAGTCAAGCAGCAAGGTCTAATTAAAAAAGGCATACCTTGCTCATTGCTGTAAACCTAAACTTTTTTTCCCTCATGATCTGATATAGATGGCAAACAGAAGAAGGTCTGGCGGGTGCTGTCCTGGTGTCCTGCTGTTCTCCCCTTTGTATGTACAGAATTCTTTCTTTGGGGAAAGCAGGGGGAGTACAGAAATATTTTTTACCCTGTATATCCCACCAGAGTAAAATGTGAACATTGCATAAGCAATAGATCAAAGGTTGTTAAAAACCTCAAAGAAATAGCATAATTTCTTCTAATTTTGAAGGTTATAGGGAAGACTTTTTTGGGAGGTGTGTACAAGGTCTCAAGAGAATAGAAAATAAACTCCCTGAAGAAAAAAAGAAATAAAATATTCAAAATAGTGTTGAAACTGCCAGACTCATATTCCTGAGAGAATAGAAGTTTTCATTCTGTATGCTGCTTCATAAGGACTAAACCCTCAAAATTTCTGTTTTCAGTTAGAGTTTAATTTAATGTATGCTGTGATGTAAAGTGTAAGCAGATCAGTTTATTAAAGTAAGAGAACTTGGCTGATGTGCCAGAAAGATATAACCATTAAGATAAAAAACAAAGTAACATTCCTTATACCAAGTAGAGGCCTGCAAAATTCCAGCCTAGATTTGGGGAAAAAAAAAAATCAATGGCAGAGTAATTGGCAGTTCAGAAGCACTGTATTGTAAAGATGGGGTACATTTTGAATATGACAATATAGATTCAGAAGCAGAGAAATTGCAAAAAGACATAAAAGAAATCTAGTATTTACCTCAGTTTTAATGGCAACTTAAAGTTATGGTTTGTATCTGGGTTACCAAAGGTGTGTGTTTAATGAAATGCTAGAATGAGTCTGGCTGCATCACCAATTTCTGAAATATGCTTTTGCTTACCCTGGAGACTGTTCTTTGTTTTTCCTACCTTTCATTAACTCTGGATGCAGAATCTTTGTGGGTTATCGTCAGGTTTTATCTCAGGAACTTTTCTGAAGATTTTGTAATTATCACCTTTAATTACTCCTGTTGGAAAAATTGTCAACATCTGTGGCTACCATCACAATAAACAGAAAACCAGGAAACTGTGCAGTATTTCTGTTCTTTGTATGTCTCCCAGAGATGCATGTGTGTTCTCCTCAGGTGACACAGAAGGAATTTGACAACTGTGTGGTACCAGCCCATACTGGTAATGCCTGGCAGTGTAGCAATACCTCTTCAACAGCCTTGTGAACTAGGAACAAAAACTGTAGCACTCCTTGAGAGCACAAGTCCTCACGCCCCCTTCTCCCTTCCGAGCATGCTACAAAGCTTCAGGTCATAAACACAGCTTGCTGGCTGCCAGATCTAGCGGCAGTAAGGCCTAGTGTGTTATCAACTAATGAAATCCCTCTGATTTCATGATGCTTGTGAGCTCCTGTGGGACACTGCTGCTTTGGTTACTACCAATTCTCAAATTCAGAGCATGTCAAAAGCCCAACTGCAGGTATAGAGGACTCTTCTAATAATAGTGATTTAAGCAGTGCTGTGAACTCCTACTAATTACATTTCTATCATTCATGAACAGTAGGCTTTTTGTATTAGTCCTAATGTAGAAGTGGTGTTATTCTAGTCCAGTGGTGTTATTTTAGTGCTCTTCTGTAGAAGGTACTCATTGACTGAAGTGCTTGAAATCAACCCTTTTAATGTTTTGCTGGAGCTGTTGTAGTCTAAGAAGAAATGAGATATGTGAGCCACAGCAAGGAACAAGTGGCTACTTGCACTACAAAATTGAAGGCCAAGCACAGTTGAAACGCACAAGTAGGCAAGTTACTGAGCTGGATTCAGAGTTGATGAATGAAGTGCCGTAAGTTATGTGCAACTAAGTGGATGTAAGTGGATCTGGCTGAGTCTGAAGGAGCAGAAATGATATCCTGAAAAAGAAGTTCTAATTACAGTAGCGTAAGTGATACTAGGACGGTTTTAAGCACCAATCATGGAGAAGATTAGCTTAGACAACAACATGTAAAAGTTACGTAGAGCTGCTGGGAGAAAGCTACTTAACAGACATGTTTATCTTAGTTGCTTTTATTGCTGAAATCCTCTTTCTGTTTCTCTTCAAGTTTGGAGTGCTGCATATGTGGTACATAGAAGATGCCAAGTTCTGTGCATTCTCTGAGCCTCATCAGCCTTGTCTGATGGCTAACTTTCCCTCTGTGTTCATGCAGGATGCGTATAGTGAATGGGGAGGGGCTGCTGCTCTGCTTTCAGACGTTCCTGGAGCAGCAGAGGAGCTTCTCTCCTGCATTTTCCTTATATGTCATTAGCTGTCAAGTTGACTTGCTGAGCCTTGCCATTTCTGTATTATGTACTACTGTTACAGAACATCTCAGCCAAGGCAATGTGTAAGATAGTAGATAGTACCTAGGATTTTTAAAATATAAGCAAGTATTTTCAGATACAAAATCTTAAGTAGTAAAGAGCCAGTGATGGAAAAGGTAACTTAGACTGTGGTCTTGTTCAGCGAGAGCCTAAAGAGCATAAAACTGCCAAGACTCTGCTGTCAATTGTACATTGACTGTGTGACCTTAGTTGAAGTTTTCAAGGCTTTGCACAAAAAAGGTCATATGAGACACTGGTTTTCTCCCTTATGCTATTTTTTTTGCTTGCTTTTCTCTACTTGCTTAATGCAATAATAATAGTGTATGGGGATCAGTAAAGTAATTCTCTTTGTTTAAATATGCCATGTCAGACATCAACATTGTTGTTTCTGCTCCAGTGCCCTTTCAGTTCTAGTTTGTTCAGGATTACGTGAAACTCATGTGTACATTAGCTGTTAATACAACTAATTTTCTCCACTTCATTGCTTGACTAAGTTCTGCTGCCTCATGACACCAGCACTTGATTAAAATTAGATTTGTTCATACGGGGGCAAGGAGCACTGAAGAGGTGGTTCTATACCAGAGAAGCATGTGCCTGTCTATGGATCACTGATGCATTTAATTTATTTGGCAATATTTGTTTTGGATGGGTTTGGGGGATAGAGAGAGTACTTCAAATGCTCTTCAGTTCTTACAGCAAAGACAACAGTAACCTTGGCAACTAAGGATGCTGAAACACCACTTAATCTTTACTCGTAAGTCAATAGGGTTTTGCCTATTAATAAATTATCAAACCTCTCAGCATGTGACTGAAGAAACTATAAAACAAATCAGGTGCTGTGATTCAGATAAAGTATTAGGGCAGCAGTTAACTGCGTGGCTGCACAATTAAAATAAATTTGGTCAGGAATTTTCCAGCCAAAGTTTTTTCTGTCTGAAACTGCTGATTCATAGAAACCAAAACTATGAGAGAAGATTCATTTTCAAGTCTTCCATTTCAAAACAAAACCAAGTAATTGCTTAAATATCTTCCTTTGACATTTTCTTAATAAAAATGTTAACTTCTTCACAGAAAAATATTTTATTAGGTAAAAGACTGTGAATCTAGCAGCTGTGTATCTGCGTTTCAGAGCAAGCAGCTGCCCAAGAAAAAAACTCTTCTTCCTGTCTTAGTGCATAGGGTTCAGCTGGGTGAGCTGGTGGGTCTGAGTTGTTTAACAGCTGCATGAGTGCCAGGCCCAGGCAGAGGGAGGAGGGTGAGAGAAAGGAGTGGAATCACCCCTTTCAGCTGCAGCCTCCACTTGGGCTGGATGGAAGGTGAAATCATGTCTTAAGATTTTTCTCTGAATCACCTTGGAAGATCTCTCTCTCTTCTCTCTCTCATTTGGATTTTTGTGTTTGAGGTTGTCTTTTTTTTTTTCTTTTTTCTTGTAATTTCGATTTTTTTGTCTCTACAGCAGAAGCCCTTATATCCTCCTGGGCTTGGAACAGTTTCCTACCCATTCTACATTTACACCCACAGTAAATAGTAAGGAAATTCCTTTGATATTTCTAGCAGGGATTTTTCTTTACTATCCTGAGAGTCATTCAACATGATTGAAAGGCAGTAATTTGTAGCCCAAACCTCTCCAGAGGGTGTGGAGTATAGCTACCTGTAATAGGACCACGAGCATGCATAGCCCTTCTTTTACTGTCAGACATCTTAGTGTGGGGAAAGTTGTTGAAGTTAAGCTGCTGTGGACATTGTTATGGTAGGGTGAAGTAAATAAACTACTCATCAATATACATCAGTTGGTTTGGGAGGGAAGGGAAGACATGGCAGTAGGGTCAGGCCAGGAGGACAAGCCAACTGGAGTGAAGCTGGGGTGGGCAGAAGGTTAGCCAGGGTCTGCTGCCACCACCTTGGCTTATAGCACTGCTTGCCAAGCCAAGCCTGGGCACCGGGAGTGCGGAGATACAGGTGCAGCAACTGCTGGGGGAGCACTGTTTGCTGAGGGCAATTTTTAATTACCAGTTTTGTAACTGCTTTGTTAATTTTGCAGCCAGTTTTAGTAAACCAAGCCCTGTTTGGTGACTTGACATATGTGTATGTGGGGATGATGTATCAAAACCAAATAGTTTTTGATACAAAACACATAATTTTGAAATAAATACAGGTATGTTAGAAGGCTTGAGAAAAGCCATGTTTTTTTAAGGCTGAAAGAACCAGGAGCAACTTTTACTTTGTTTTTCCTTGTCTTTCCCATATTGCTGATTCAGTTATTCCCTAGTTTCCCATTTCTTGCTTTGTTTTTAAGCTGGTTTCCTGCACAACATTTGGAAATGTTTTCAGGTCATCTATAAAGCCTTGTTCCTCTGGCTTTTTCTGTGTTCGTATATACACATATATAAAAGAGAAGTTACCATTACCGTTCCTGTCATGTCATCTTGAAAGGTATTTTCAAGGCTGGAGAACAAGATGTTTCATTTTTGTCACTGTTGTACAGTAGTCCCACCTTGTGAAGCCAATCCATCTGCTGACTCCTGTTAGAACTGTTAGTACATGTTCTCGTTTTATTCCCTTAGTTTTTCTCTTTTAAATATCTGTCTAATAGGAATTCAGCTCAGCCATGCAGGGCATATTTAGCCTCACAATGCCTTGCTGTCTTAGTTTGGCAAGTTCAGTGGGGATATAAGCAGTCCAATATTTATATGAAAGATTTGCCTCCTGTAGGAAAATCCTTAAAAAACTTAGCCAATGTTCTCAGAACCCAGGGAAATAAAGCTGGGATCTTAAAGCAGCTAATTGGATCTTGTGCTACCCCTGTGGTTTTCCAACAACTGAAAAGCATCAGTAGTGTTTTTGTATGTTGTGGGTTTCCCTGTTGTTCCCTCTCAGATCCCTTTCTTGGCATGACTTCTTTTCTTAAGAAACAGGATCCAAATGCTTTAGGAAAGAGTAATAGCTACTACCTAAATCTGACTCTGTCTTTTCCATTTATTGCGTATTGAAGACCTGTCAAGAAAGCATTTATCACTTTAAAAGGATATGCAAATAGACATTAAGGAATCATTTTACTTCTGTAGATAATAAGTGTTAAAAATAATTTGTGGAGTTCATAAGGCTGAAGATTCTCAAGGATGATTGTATTGTCGTGACAGATTAAAAAAAAATTAAAAAAGGCTGGAAGTGGAAATATTTAGAAACTTGTTAGGTGAACCTTTTTGGTTGTGCTATCAATATCCTGCATGCCCTTTGCTCTCACTTCTAAGATCAGTTCAGTGGTGAAAGGGAGGATGGAAAGTGGTCCCTCATACCCTGTCCAATGTCCAGGCAGGTGTTCCTTGCTCCCAGGCTGGTTTGGCTGGTGCCCACGCTGCTGCCAGCACATTGCTGGACACTTGGAGGCTGCTGCTTATGTTTTAAGGAGAGCAGCCAAGGTCGTGGTTGTGCTCCACCACTCCCTTTAAGTTTTGGGGGGCAGGAAAGTTTAGTTTAGTTTGCTGGCCCAACTCCAGACTGGTCTGGTTGCTCTGTGTGCTGTTGCTTTGGCTTCACACTACTGTGACTGTCAGGTTTGCAGTTGTGCAAGTCCTGCAAGTCCACCATTCGAGGGAGACATTTCTTTCTCCCTAGCCTGTGCCTGTTGCACTTGTGTTTGCATGGACAGCTTCAAAACTGTGAGAGCATTTTAGATCCCTGCTGAACAGACTTCTGTTTGATTATTACATGAGCTATGATGTTACTTTGTGCAGTCAAGACTAGTTTAAACAGGTCCCTGAATCTTTAGGGTTGCCTACAGCAGTACCTCAAGCAAGATGCTGTAGCAAAGGGCACCTAGGACTTGTAGCATCCCTCATCCAAGTGTATTACTAGATTGGATATATTTGCACTTGCAGCGGGAACCACAACTTGTAAAGAGAAATTTAAGGAAAGGCAACTAATAAGAAGGCAGAGGTGGGCAAGAAACTATTCTGGGGGTGTCTTATTTAGAGAAAAAAGTTTTGTACTTAACTATGTCGAAAGTTGCCCTTAAGGCTGAGTCAGATTTGGTGAGCTTTCACGTAAGCAACAACACTGACCTGGAGCATGGCGGTTCGTGGTCGCTCTCCTTTGAATGTGACAGCAGCACTGGTTGTCGTCTCCCCTTTTCTTACAGGTCTCAGTAGTGGAAAGGGATGCTGAATAACATGCTGAAACACCCTTGATAATATATCCCAGAGGAAGATAGACACTGTTTAAATACAGGCCTTTGACGTTCAGCTGTATGTGCTTAAATAGCAGTCAGTACTTGTCCTCCTTTGCCTGGAGTGATACATCAGTTTGGTGCATGTGATTACTGTGGCAGTTAGGTTCACTGCAGATCTTTAATCTTATGGTGCAGATCTAAAACATTTTTCTCAACGTTTGCTCCGCTTACATAGAGATGGCTTTTTTGTTTAGGAGTTTTTATGTGTGTGTGTGTTTAGTGGTGCTTTTTGTTTTTCGGGTTTTTTTCTTGCCATTAAAATCGCCTTATTTTATTGCAGTATGCTAAGGTACAGGATTTGGAGTTTTGTAATTTTTAACAAAGATTTGGTTTGTTTTATTCAGTTACCTGCAGAAAGATGCCTGTTTTGTCACTAAATCAAAGGGCTGAAATGAAAATGGAAACCGGTGACTTCCACAAATCAAAACTACAATTAATTTCCTTGATGATTGCTTGGAATTCCAATTAGTGGAATATTTAAAATGAACATTGATGATCACGAATAACAGAATTCAACATGCTAGAATTAGGCAAAAGGAGTATTTGTAAAATTGTGGTGAATTTTGGAGCTACTTGGGGGTGTATTAAATTTCTGTCTAATCACTTTCTTTAAATGAAAAGTGAGAAGTAGGTATTGTGTCACAGCAATGTCACTCTGCTTCTAACAGTCCTTCGGTAGGCAGCAATCCTACATTAGGCAAACCTAACCATCCACGATACAGTCTTATTTTCATGCAGCTACAAGAAAGGCTTATTGACTTTCCTTAGTCAAGAAGGATGTGATGTGGAACAGCAGCTGCAACATCTCAGACTTGATTTCCTTGTAGTTAGAATTTTCCCATTCCACATAAAAGCTGAAGCGTCCTGTTTATTTATGATGAAACTGAAAAAAAAAGTGGAATTATTGAAGTTGGTACAATCTTTTCTGCCTTCTGATTGCACTTTAAAATTTTGAAGGTATTTCAGGTACCTGGATAAAACTGAATGCCAGTGAAATTCAGAAGGTCACTTTATAGCTGAACTCAAAAATTTTGGGGACATCCTTATGTCTTTTTACTTCCAAAACAAAATACACTAGTGGCAAAACAACCTTCTAAGATATCCTCTCTGTTGTGTTTTCATTGCTTAGTTCTGAATATCACCAAATCTGGGCTAAGCAAATGTAAAACCATTTTCTCCTTTCTATCAGATTTGGAAGTATTTTTGCCAGGTGGGTGCTTTGCAGTTGACACAGTGAGGTTTCTCCCACATACCATGTAATGTGCAAGGATGGGAGGGCGACCCAATACCTTGGAAGGAGTCAGTGTGTTGTCACTGGGTAGACTCACCTGTGCTCCCTAAATGCAGTTCCACCTAGCTCAGCTCTCCTCCCTTTCTTTTGTGTCCCTGAGTTTCAAAGCCATCTCTTAGTCTCTCATTTGGGCTGAAGTAGTTCAGTAAATGCAGCTACTCAGGGTTTTTCTTCAGATTGATTTTAGTTTGCGCTTATAGACTCGTGAAGTGGTGAACGTGAGAAATCTGGAAAGTGAGAGCCAGCATATGGAGCTAGCAAATGAAGATGGGAACGATGAACTAAATGTCACTTTAGGGAGACATGATGCTAAGCATTTGGCTTTTCAGTTTTACAACTTAGGCTGTGTAAAGCTAATTTATACTCTTTGACCCAGTGATGTCTGTCTTCTATCTGTTTATTGGAAATATGATTGCAGTTTATGTAGATGTTTTCATACAATAACTGTGATGGCAAAAAAAGGGCATGGCACATCACTCCTCCAAAGAATCCCATGGCTCACAATCACTTTCCATTTTCCTGAGAATACATTAAATGATTTGTTTACTTTCTGTGTATTGGAGTATCTTACTTGTGTGCGAGATTCATGGAATCCATCATAAGGCATTATTACTCTTAATGATACAGATACCATAAAGTAGTGGGCAGAAGAAAAAGCAAATATCTTTTTTTGTTGTTTTGTTCTAATGTTAAGGCCTCCTTCATACCTTTTGGTCTACCATTCCTCAAATTTTCTCTAAGTGTTGCTAATGTTGATGTTGTTCTCTGTCTATAATTTTTGTGGAAAGTTTTTTGATTTATTTTTCCTACTTTCACTGAAGGAACAAATAGTCTCCCTTTTTAATAAAGGTGTTCTTTCTCCAACTTTTCCACGTACAGAAAGCTAGCAACATACTTTTGCATCAGTAGTTATGAGGGGAGACACCAGTAAAAGAATTAAAGCAACAGTTGATCAGATTGTGGTTTTGTTAGAAACAAAAAAGAGGACAAGTATAAACTTAAAAAAAAAGAAAAGTACTTTACTTTCAAGCACTTTACTGTGCTACTGATAAAATTGTTCAAATTAATGCTACTGAAATGTATGATGCAACAGCACTTCTGAGTAGTCTTTCAAAATTATTTGGAGCTTATAGTGTCAAGTACTTTCCAGACTCTTTATTAACAGGTAATTTTATCAGCATAGTGAAGAAGAATGCATAGTTGAAGGGTAGGCTTACGAGTAGTTACGTGCCCCTGCCTCTGTGTATAGGGGATAATTGGGTCTCACACAATGCTTAGATCTGTGGCTGTGTGCCTCCTTGGTTTTCATTAGTGTTGATAATATCTTAGCAAGTATTCAATGAGTCACATCATATATGGATCTGCAAACTGTAATTTAGAAACAGGTATCAATTTAAATCACAGGAGTTTGATTCCAGCTGCCACCCCTGCTGATAGCACCAAACAGCCATGAATGCAATGCTTCGCAGGGCTGGCTGCTTATTAGGAAGTACTGTGATGTGGCTGGCTGCAAGCCTATCAGGCTTGTGAAAAGAAAGAAAAGTCTTGTTTTAAACAGGTGACTTGAGCCTGGTCCCTGTTCATGGGGATGGGTTATCTGCTTGAGACTGTAGGAAACTTTCCTTGAGAAAAGAGAAGGGATTGAGTCACAGGTGAGAATGGCTGCACTTTTTATAGCTATCCACAGGTTGTGTTGAAGTTTAGAGTTGGTTTCCATTAACCTCTGCTCAATGCTGGATGATTTCTAGCCAGTGAAAATATTAAATATATTTCCAAAAAAATATAATTTTCTCTAGTAAATTACCTGGAACCACTGAGGGTAAAGTTGATCGGCTTGGCACAAACTCCTCTGAGAAGGTTTGCCCATGGATATTGTGGGCAAGACTGATTTCTCCCGAAGGAGGCTCTCCTTACAAAAAGTAAACAATTTAAATCCATTGGAAGAGAGCCCAGATTGTTAATTCTTAGGCTTAAAATGATGGCCGCTCATAAAAATCTGACACACTCAATCTGTGTATTCAATGAAGATTCACAATACAAATGAGCAAATGCAAGTCCATATTTGTTGCAAATCATCAAAGAATAACAAGAAGGCTTTTGGTTTTGTTGTTCTGCTAGCAGCAATAGCTTTCCTATGAGTCTGACTCCTATATACAGGACTTGTTTCCACAAAGGGTTTGCTGCCCTTTTAGCAGCAGTTTGCTGCCCTTAAAATGAGCAGTAAGGCTCATTTTAACTGCCAGACCACCAGGGCAAAATACTAAACACTTTTCATGAACTTTTATACCTTTTTGGTCTTACTGTCACTCTCCTCACTTCATTCTCAGGATATGGACTGCTGCTCTAGGGTGTCTATGGATACTGAGGAGCACTTGCTCTTTTTACACTATCTAATTGGCAGCATTGCCAATTTTAAGGGTTTTTTCCGGACTCTTCAACTTTTATGATTTTTTTTTTTTTGTTCTTTGTATTTTGGTGGCTGTTCCTGCTTTTCCCCCTTTCAAAATGGGGTACATGTTTTTCCAAAATTGCTTGCAGGTAGCAGGAAATCAAACATCTCATTATAAAGCTTGTAACTATATACCTGGGTGTATAACTGTACCAGAGAGAATGCTAAGCCATTTTACTTGACTTCATTTTATCCAGATCCTTCTGTGAGAGACAGTATCAAAAGATTTGCTGAAGTCCAAAAAGATTACATCTACTGGCTTTCCTAGATTAGCTAGGTGGGTTACCCTCTTGTAGAAGGAAATCGGGTTCGACAAGAAGAACTTTCCCCTCATGAAGCCGTGTTGGTTGTGACCCATGACTGCGTTGTCCTCCAGGTGCTTTTCAATACCTCCCAGAATAATGCTTTCCATGAAAAGATATTCAAGCTTTGAAATAAAATAACACATCTGCAGTAGGCTGGGCACTCAGATTACAATAAAAATTGAATCCATTATCTGAAATAAGCTTGATTTTGTTCTTTGCATTAGCCACTTATATATGCATTAAATAGATTTTTCTTTCTTTTTTTCTCAGAAAAATAGTTTATATTCTATATTTTCAATATAAATAATTTTCATTTCATGCTGTTGTAATACTACTGTATTCTCCTTTACTTTATCCATGCTGTTCTTCTAAATTTGATGCATCTGCTTCATATGACCCTCATTTAATGCCTGACATACTCTTTGATTGCAAACTATTACTGTGGCATATTTGCAAAAGTTTAGTTTTTAACTGTATTCTTAAATCAATTTTATAAATATATTGGAAATAATAAGCAAATCATAGCTCACATGACTCTGTTAAGGATTTTGTGAAAACACTGCTTACTTTGTCATTCACTGGAAGAAATCTTAACCACAATGGTTAATGCTGATGTCAGATCTTGATTTTCCTCAAAACCAAGGTTACGTTGGTCTTGATCTCGTACGTTTACCTATCTGAGAATAGTGCCAGTGCAAGAAGATATACAGTTTAATTTAGATGCATAAATTTTCACACAGACTAGGCTGAAGCCCTCTCGTGTGGATGGCTAAGCACTTGCTCCAAGGCTTGTGAAGGCTCAGGGTCAGTCAGTGATCAGAAATCAGGATGTTTCTGCAAGAAACAGCTCCTGGAGCTGGACCTGCCCAGCCTTAAAGCACTACTGATATTAAATTGTGAATGTAACACTGAGGCAAAATTCAAATCACTAAACACCAGAAAGTCGAAGTCCAGCAACAATATTAGTGTTGTCTCACTTCACAGTATTTTTAAATAGTGTAAATTGTAGTATGATGTTAAGCTGTATAATTAATAAGAATAGCCAGATTAAAAATATTAATATACATAATAAGGCTGAATTAGTGTCAGTAGTGGAATAACAATTTAAAAGTTTACTGAAGCTTCTGACTTCTAATTAGAGTCTTTTAACACGTCCTTTTCTATTTAACTCCTAATCAGTAAAAAAACCCAAACCCCCAAGTGTTGTTAATACTGTATTTGATAAGTAGAATATTGGAAAAAAAAATAGCATACAACCTCTGTCCTTTTAATTAACTTATATTAGAGATAAAAATGAATAGTTAGGGGAGTAATCAGATCATTTCAAGTGGTTTGACTATTTGAACTACCCTGTGCTATTGCTGTTTTTTGATGCAGTTATTTGGTTTTTTTCCCTGCTGGGGCCGGAAGATGGATCCATGACCCTAGGCTGTAGAGCAGGTGCTGGCAGTGGTGTGTGGAGGCAATGCAAGCCTCATGGCATAGTGACAGGGGGGTATGTCTGGATGCTTCCTGTTCATTCAGTCACATAAGACTCTAGCAAGATTAACAGCTTCGGTTTTGAGGAGAAAGCCTCAGTATGCTAAGCTTCAGAAGTCAGAAGATTGATAGTTTGAAAATATGGTTATAGTTTGTTCAGCAAGTATTAAAGGCTTAAAAAAAACCTCCACCCTCTTAATTGTACATTTTCTCTCTCCAAATTTTCAAATAAGGCATACAACTCTGAGAAGAAATAGACCATGGAAATTTTAAATCTGAAATGGATTTATTTTAGAAATTGACAGTACATAACTTGAAGCCCCTAATGGAAATTGCTTTGTAAATGCCACGCCTACTGAAAGTAATAGTGAAAGTCTGACTTGCGTTTTTATTCCAGTCATTCTGATAAAATTGAAAAAGATGAGCAGTTGATCCATTGCAGTGCAAAACTTCCATTCTCATGCTATGCCAGAAGAGATAATTTTGAGTTCCCAATTTCATTTGAGTGGACATAGATGATGGAACTGTTGCCTGTTCAGTTATAGGACACTTCCATTCCTCAAACTTTTAACTGGTACACAGTGAGAAATCACTTCACATAAAATTGTGTATAAATGAAGTCTCTGTCAGATGCCTGACAAAATCAGCCAAGCTGCTGGAATGCGCAGGAAAGCCGTGATGGAAATAGAGATTATCTGCTAAACCTGATGGATCATGATGGTGGAACTCCAATGACAACTTAGAAGTGTCCTCTTGAATACTTGCATATAAAATATTCTTTTTGCCTAGGGAAAGTGGTGTAGTGATTTAAAAAACAAAAAAAGGAGAAATCAAGGTTCTGATCCTGCTAAGACTTTCTCAGAACACTTATTTTTATATAGTATATATTTCTGTTAGTATCTTAAAGGATTAAAAGAAACTCCAGTGAAAATCTTTCCTATATCAAGAAAATGTTAAATTTCCATAGTGAAATGTTTGGGAACAGTCAGCATCCACTGTTAAGGTTGCATAGGGTTGATATCTAACTCATAAAGTCTCTCCTTCCTAAGTTTTGAGTTTTTTTTCATTTTAATTTATCATCTTATTAATGGTGTTTCCTGTGGACTGAGCTAGAAGTAAATAAACATGTAAAAGACTTGAATAATGTCTTTGCAAGGTATTCTTTCTGTTAGTGAACCTGATACAGAATTGGTACAGTGCTGAACCTGATACAGATACAGTACAGTGCTAAAGCAAATGATGGCGCTCGTCCTTGTTATGAGATTTGTCATTCTCTCTCTAAGCAGCAGAGCATTTCTAGACTTTGCCCCCTCCAGGCAAAAAATTTCTTGCTCTGCCTTCTCATTCTCAGGGCCCATACATCACCAAGTAATTTTCCCATATATTGCATTCTAAGGCTGTATCAATTTTTCTTTGTGTAAAAGCATTACTCTGCTGGTGGCAGATTCTGCATGGCCTTATAAGCTCCTGACTCCCACTGGCTAGGCACTTAAAATAACCTTTTTTGAGAAGGTGCATCTTCCTGAAGGCCACAAGTGCAACTTACCTGAATTTTTTTGCTCCTGATTACTGTATTGAGATTCCTTACCTATTAATCAACTTTTTTTGACTGATTACTTTCCGAGGAGCATCCATAAAATGCCAAGTGTGATGGAAGTTGGCAAAGACAACTGGTGCTGTGTTGGAGCCTGTGCTAAGCTGTTCAGCATGAAGTGTCACAGAAATAGATTATGCAGCTTTTGGGGGGGGTGGTTCGGGCAAACAGTTGTGTGATGGATGGATGGCTCCTCAGAAATCAAATTACTGATACATGCAGAGCCTTGCTACTGTTTTTGCCACTCATGTTGTCAACTAGAGGTAAAAATACTTCAGTGTGGTGCTTTGATGGAAAACCTACACAGGGATCGTGGTTCAGGTTGCTACCCAGGAAGGTAACTAAAAGTCAGGGCAAATTTTCATGAAAGTGATATGTGGGCATTGAAGCAAGAATTTTTATGTGATGTGAGGACACTTGAAAACGTGTTCTCTGTAAGGTTTAAAATGTTCACTTGTTTGTTTGCCTACCTTCCTTTTTGGGTCACCTTCCTCCCTCTCTCACTCCCCAGTCTTCCTTGAATTTAAAATTGGTGAGGCTGGGAGTTATGTTTCCATGAAAAGTAGTAGATTATAAATTCATCTCTCTATCTCCACTGGAATCTGCCAGCAGGCTCTTCAGCTGTTTGCAGAGTGCCAAACTGAATTAGCTCCCAGGACCTCAGTACATCTGGCTCTTTTGACTAAACGAGAATTTAGGTACTTTTAAACTGAAATTTCAGAGACTAAAAAAAGGTTGATTAGTAAACTAATCAGGAGTGGGAGTAATACTGTCTGCACGGCACTTCTACCACAACTGTTTGTCCACATTGTGCAAGACTCAAACCTGTAAAGCCCTACTGACTCAAGAGTTCAAAGTTGCTTGAGGGCGATAGGAAAGAATATGGAAGATGGTGTTAGTGAGCCTTGTGGGTGGGGGTACCTTTCTTGGGCATAGAATGATAGGTTTTCATTATGTTCTGTTAAAAGGATTCACAAGAGAGTCAATAAGACACTTGTTAGTTTACTGATAAACTAGGTCTTTTAGCTTAGTAGATTTTCACTATTGGCACGTTTCCCATTTTTTTTGTGTCATAAATTTCTACCTGCTATGCAAGACAATGCCTGCTCTGTGATGCTTCAGACTAGTTTCTCCAGAGCTCTTTGAGTTCTCATGTTAAAATCTCAAGTGACTAATGTTACTACATAGTTCAGAAGCAGATTTCTGGGTCCCTCTTGCAAAGAGCAGTGATACTGGATAAGTTGAGTGCTATCACTTGAAAACTCCTGTATTCAGTGGTCCAAAAATACTAAAATTGGGTACATGTTTATGTTTATTCTACACTTGGTTTCTCTTGTCTGCAGAAGACTAATTCTGTCTATCTTCTGTTTAGAGGCTGGGACTGTAAAAGATTGACTAAAGGTCTTGAATGCTGCATCTTTCTTTTTTTTCCTTTTTATTATCTGTATTCAGTGCTTTCATTTTTGAGTTTCTTGCTCTCTGTTTTGTCTCTATGAAGCTCAGCTCTGCAGCCAGCCTTGTACACTGCAGAAATGTAGGAGAAAGTGTGTGGTGGTCTTCTCAGGAAGCAGAGCCAGAAGCCCCTTCATACACCATATTTGGAGCATAGCCAGACTCTGTGTGTGTGTTGCTTTCTGCCTTCTCATTCCCTTTTCTGTGTTTGCTAGAAGGTGCTATTAAGCAACTGCTTTGCTAAAGATTTGAATTACTGGCCCTGAAGAGTTGCATTGAAGTAGGTGTGATAATGCTTGTTGATCTGCAGCAATAAACTGTTTTCTTTAATAGTTTTTTCTGATGTAGATGATTTCTTTTAAACTAGGTGTTCTTTGCTTAAATTTACCCTTTACTATTTGCACTGCTGCGTGTGCAGGACAGGTTCTGCGCTGCTTGTTCCTGACTGGAATGCAGTAATTACAGACAGCAGAGGATGAAAAGGGCTCTTTATCGGCTAACCTGGCTGCCCTAAACACTGTGAACCAGCAGCATTTTATTGGTGGATTGAATGTCGGGTACCTGGCTTTGGAACTGGCTCCTGCTGTGTTTTGATGAATACTGGTACTTTCCCAGCACACGGTAAAAGAGTGCCTGGAGTACACCTGTGCTTTAAAACCTACTATTTGAAACAGTCTGCAGTATCATGAGACTTTTGTCATCTTTTCCCATATAGCCTACCTGAAAGCATTCCTGCCTTAAAGCAGACTCTTAACATGCACAAAAAATTGGCTTGAGCTCTACAAAAACAAGCCATGTGTTCTCTGCACAGAAGAAGAATATTTGTAGTAAAAACAAGTTATGAGAATAAATATCTTTACCTGTCTCTTGAACACAGTGTCCTTATAGTAACTTTCATATAAACAACAACAAAGGAAGTTTTGTTTCAAAGTACAGTCTTTTGAGATGCGCACATAAGCCACGGAGGATAAATCCAAGGTGTAGGATTGAGATTCTGATTTTTTTAAATAATGTTCCAGATACTACTACTCAAATTGATCAGGAAATTTGTTTCTTACCTAGTAGGAGAAGGGCTCTGGTAATGGGTGTGAACTTCTGCCCCAAAGACCCCTTGTTTTCCCCACTCTTGCCCCCAGTGTGTGTTTCTCCAATACAGAAAAACAGCTATGTGCTTGCATAGTTTCTGGTACTCAGATGAGAACATAAATCACAAGGTTCACTGTAGTTCCACGCTTGGATGTTGTAACTTTTATCAGTCTGCAGTACAGATGCTGTAATTGCAAAGACATAAAATTACATCAGCTTTCCAAGTCCTGCCTTGAGAAAAATGTGCCTCCTGAACTCTTCTTCATACTGTATTTCCATTAGATTGATTAGAAGAACCACAGGGAGAGAGTTTAATGCCCCAGTGACCTTTTCTCTCTCTTCACTAGTGCCTTTTTTTGACAATTAACATCAGTGACTGATCTTACTGTGCTCTGTGCCTTGCTTTGTTGTGGATGTGTGGTGAGGTTTTAGGTCTCTTTCAGCCTGACAATATAGGAAGGAGGGTTTTCAAAGGTTGGCAGGCATCTAAACAGGCTTATAGGCATAACCTGTAACTCCATTACTGATACAGATACTTTACACTTGATGTATAAATTGTAGGTTCAAATCAGCCCAGCTGAGCATCACCACGTTCTTCCCAGGTCTGTATAGCTGCTTTGGCACCACTTTACACTTGCAGCTTACTAATGGTCCGGAGTGGTGGTGAAAAATGTGTCTGAGAGACCACGCTTTTCAAAATGAGATTTTTCAGTCATCTTAGGAGGTTGGTGAGGAAGATATTTGGTAGGTTTTTCTAATGGCATGAATATATATCACTTCATTGCTTCAGTTAAATAAAACTGTGGCCAAATATATACTCCTAGGAACACAAAGATTCAGTTTTGAGGGTTTTTGTTTGGAAGGTTTTAAAGGAGTTTGAGTGCATTAGTTTAAAGTGCTATGAAGCAGCTAATTATTTTACAGACTACTATCTAATGGATTAGTATGCTTATTTTTTTCCTATGATTGCATCATTAATGACTGCATACTATTAGCAAATTATGGAGTCCAGTTAACAAATGCATTTACATAATAGACACCTGACCATGTACATTTGCATTTGTTCATCATTTGATTTTACTGAACTATTGTGTACCTAGATGAACACATCATGTTGCTAAAATCAGTCAGGCATTACACACACTCAATGAAGAAGAGTGTTAACAAACCTGCTATGACACATATCTTAGAGGTCAGCATTATCCTCTGGAGTCTTATAAAAGAACAAATTAGGAAGAATAAATTTGACCATCTTTAAAAGCTATGAATATAAAGCAAATGAGAAGTTAACTGTATTAATTTGTTCATTCTTCTTTGCGTAGCCTTTATAATTTCCATCTGTGAATGTGCCCTGAAAGAGTAATGTTTGTCTGTTGATTTAGATTCTTTGGGATTTTTGGAATAAAAGAAGTATTAATTTGATACCTTTAAGAAGAGCTGCTTTCAGAAATATTTTTGCCATACTCTTATAATAATCTTTGGATGACTGTCTAGTATGCCAGTCTCCAATGGCTGCAGAAATACTGTTGTGACAGGTATGTCAAGTGATAGATCCCATACAATTGCTCAGTTCACTGGGGCAGATTGTGGGTTCATGTAATTCAGTACCACTCCACTAAACCACTGCTTTTGTATGAACTGGTGGGAGTTTCTTATATATCACAGTTCATGACAATTGTAATTGATATTACCTAATGTTTTCAATTTTAAGATTTATTTTACATTGGTTTTCTCTACTAGGCTGTAACATTTGCCCAGGTGGGCTGAAGTGTTTCCGTCTGATGGCCTCTGTCTGTGGAACCTAATTCTGGGGATAAGAGGAAGTTTTCGGGAGAGGAATACCTCTTTGCTTTACTTCTACAAAGGACATTCAGCTATATATTAGAATAGATTTAGAAAAAAATATTATTTTAAAGTTATTAAAATGTCTTGTAATTCTAGGGTCTGGACTAGAGACTTGAAACTTGGCAAGAATATCACACACACAGATTTTTTAAAGTAATACTCTTTGAATAATTTCTTTTTTTGTGAGTTAGCTTGCCCAACTGGAAAAAAAGTATTTTTCAGGTCAGCTGCAGAATAATATTTTATTTTCTCACCAAGCTAGAAAAGAAAATGGCTTTGGATAAATGTTTAGTTTAACCTGCCATGCTTTATCTGTCCTTGTCCTTTTTTTTAATGTTGAAAAGAATAGTAACTTTTTTTTTGTTTGGAAGATGCCTTTAACTTTCTTGACAAGCCCTTACAAACTCTTCAAGTATTTCTTGCTCAGACACATTGGCCAAGTTGCCTTTTGCAGGCAGTGCTGAGCAGGTGCCATGGTGTGGTATCTGTTGGATTTACTTGTGAGTGACAGGCAGCTCTACTTTCTGTAGATCTCCAACTCAACAATACACACGGCTTATTTTTGGAAGCTTCTACAATGGCAAGCAGTATAGGAGTTTTCCACCTACATTTTTATAAGATGCTAAAGGTTCCATGACCTGAGTGGCAGCACCACTGTCCAAAGACTTCTGTTTTATGTGTGGCTCATACTCCTTGCTCTGTTTTAAAGAATAGTGCATTATGAAACATGATAGCAACAACTCCTTGAACTCTCTCCCAAAATGGTAACCCAGCTAACACTCGTGGGCTTGTGTACAGCACAGTGCAGTCAACTGCAGGCAGGTGCCAGGCAGCGCAATAGTATCGGCAGTGCTGCGCACCCAAGGCAGTTATGCTCTGTTGCCAGTGCTCTAACCTCTGTTTTGGGTGTTCTCTCAGGTCCAGCCTTGATTTCTTTGTGCTGTCTTTCTGCACTGTGGCCACAGCTATTGATGTACTGCTTGCTACAGACACACAGAGCAGCAGCAGCCTCTCCTCTGCACAGAATTTGGCAAAGTACACCCTGGAGAATATTCCTGCTGACTAGTAAAATTGTGTGATTTCTGATTAAAACAACATGTATTGGAACACTGGCAAAGAGCACACTGGTGTTTGTATTTTTTAGAGACACTGAAGGCGATACAGGGTATTATAAACCAGTATGCCCTGTCTCAGTACCTGGCAAACTGATTATACTGAAAAATAAAAAAAAAATACTACTGTCAAGCTGGTAGAAAATCATGATAAGATGAGGTCAGAATAGCATGGCTTCTGCAAAGACAGCTTTGATAGTTAATCTTTTCGAATTGTTTTAATGTTGCAATAGAGGAGCAAATAAAGGCAAATGGTTGGTACAGTTTATGAAAATAAGGGAAGGTCAATGGAGTGTAGAGCTATTATAGTAGAGAGCAGAACAGACAGTAGTGAAGGCAATTATACCAGCAGTATAAGACTGTAATGTCTTTGATACAAAACAGCAACTACCTTGCCTAAAACCTGGTTAAGACTGTCAGCTTTTTCCTTATCCATAGAAATTATTACAATTATTAATAATGGCCAGAGTATAAAAAAAAAATCAAAAATTGTAAGAGGAAGGCTATGTAAAGAAAAATCTTGAGCAATCTTGAAAAAAAGTGTGCAAATGTTGAGAGTGAAATTTGCGTTAGTATTTTTAAAAAGTTGCATGGAAATGTTTTCTATACTATGACTAGCTTTGATAATATATACCTATGAAAGAATAAGTGAAGCCTGCCTGTAATTGGGATAAATTTTCAGTCTGTGAATTTGTTAAAAAATGGAATTTAGATGCTGTAGATCTGGTTGTGTTGTGAACTGTTATCCTTTCTCTTTTAACCCTTAAAGATGATGCACCATAGCCACTGAAAAATGAGACTTTCATTTTAAAGGCCTTTGAAAAGTTACAAAGCTGCTATTTTTTGTTTGGTTTCTCTTAATCTGATTAATTCATTTAACTTGATCTTGGCTCCTCTGTGTTTTTGCTGATGAGAAGTGTGAAAGCCAAGGAGGCTGCTCTGTTGCCAGTGTCAGTACTGGCTAGTGTTCAGGGAGGCTCTCCTTATAGCCCACAAGGGCTATAAGGTGTAAACTCATGACAAATTATTACATTTTGCTCGGTTTTCTCTTTGTGATTGCCTAAATTTAATTTGGAGTCAGGCGTACCTTCCAGAAGAATGCCCAGCTTTAGCTTGAAGACAGTACAGATGAAAAATGTAGCATCTTCCTCAGCCATTCACCTCAGCAGCTAGTATCAATTTATCTGGCTTTCCTCTGCATTTTCTCAACTTAATTAAAGAATACTTTGCCAGACAAGACTCTGTCTTTATAAAAGCATTTATAGACTGTAATCATTTTTTTTTTTTTATCATAAAGCAATTAGACTTTCACAATGAGGTGTTTTCCAGGATCTGTAGCCTTTTTACTGGCTTTTTATTAGACAGCCTTTTCTGCATTTTCTGAGTCTTTGGAGAAGACAGCTGTATCCTGGGCTACATCAAGACAAACATGGCCTTTAGGTCGAGGGAAGTGATTCTGCCCCTCTACTTTGCTGTTGTGGGAACCCACCTGGAGCACTGCGACAATATAAGAAGGATGTGGACCTGCTGGAGCAAGTCCAGAAAAGGCCACAAAGATGATCAGAAGACTAAAACACTTCTCCTGTGAAGACAGTCTCAGAGAGTCGGGGTTGTTTAGCCTGGAAAAGCGAAGGCTCCAGGGGACCTTTTAGTTGCCTTCTAATACCTTTAGAGGCCTCCAAGAGAGCTGGAGAGGGACTTTTTGCAAGGGCATTGAGTGACGGGACAAGAGGGAATGGCTTTAAACTGAAAGAGGGTGGGTTTGGATTAGATAATAGGAAGAAATTCTTGACTGTGAGGGCAGTGAGGAACTGGAAGAGGTTGCCTGGAGAAGCTGTAGATGCTGCATCCCTGGAAGTGTTCAAGGCCAGGTTGGATGGGGCTTTGAGCAGCCTGGTCTCTAGTGGATGGTGTCCCTGCCCATGGCAGGGGGTTTGGAAGTAGAAGATCGCTTCCAACCCAAACCATTCTGTGATTCTAGGATATGTAGCAGAAGGAGGCACAGCGTTCCAACACTGGTCACAGAAATTAAATCACCTTTTCCCTCCCATGTTTAGCCCTGGCTCTGGCTTCTTTCTTCTTATATCATTTGTTTGGGGTTTTCTTTTAAATTTATTTAGCACTTGGGTAGCTACTATTTCTACATTTATACTTGCCAACCTTTTCTTTTATCCCAGAGGATCCATTAATTAAAAGATTATAATTACATTGTTGTAATTCTGGATTAGATTTGGAAAGGATTATTACTTTATGTAAGTATGTGTGCGAGAGCACTGTGTTACAACATATCTTATTAAATAGATGATACCTTTGCAAAGGTTATCAATTTAGCTTTTTACATGCTGAATATTATTTTAACATATCAAAAATTCTTAGTCTAAAAAGACTTTGCCACAGCTCTAAAGCTGCTATCTAAGCACTGTAAGATCATATTCTTTCTACAGCTCAGCTAAATTACGAATTACAAAGCTAAACTGTAATCCAAAGTCATATTTTGGTTTGTAAAAGGAGAGGTAAAATTGTCCAGTGAAACTTTGCTTCTATGCCATGTGTATCACATGACCTCTTTCCATCTAAAGGAAGATACATTGGTCATACTGTTATTGTTGGAAATTTAGAATTTTTGTATACCCAAGGAAAATGATCTTGAAATACTCTAGGATTCGCTTTCCCCTTATCTTTGCTGTCAACCTGGGTATTTGTCTAATGCTTTGGATTTGGAACATCTCTTTACAACTTACTTGGTTTGACTTACATCCCGGTGCTGAGCCAGTTTTTCCCCCCAGTAACTTCAGCTGCAGTACCATGATGCAAATCATGTCAGAGCATTGCTGCTATGCCAAAGTAGCCTAGTGTCCTGTTTGATCCCTTCAGGATGAAGCAGATTCTGCACCTTGCTCTCTGGGACTTATGCATGGAGTTGATTCATTTTCATCTACAGCCAAGGTTCCTACCCCCTTTCTCACTTGATAGAACTAACAGCTATTAAAATGAAGCTTTGGCTTTTATTCAGAAATGGTTAGGTACAAATGTGACATACAGGTGTGTTATGCTGTTTTCCTTTTTGGTTTGCCTACCTGCCACCACTTGAGAATTTTTGTACACTCATTAGAGGCAGAACATGATGATGGAGGAGTACTCCCTGATGAACAAAGCCCTTCCTGGTAAGCTTTCACTCTAAAGAACATTTTAAAATGTGACAAATTCATTTCAACGTCTCGTCATCTGGGATTGTTACTCTTTAAGGAGCACGATCTTGCTGTAGAAGTATATAGACATCTTTTGATTGCCGCTACAATCAGATGTTACAATTTAAATTTACAAATTAAAGAGGTTGCCCAGAGCAGCTATAGATGCCCCATCCCTGGAAGTGTTTAAGTCCAGGTTGGGTGGGGCTTTTAGCAACCTGGGGTGGGGCAAGGTGTCCCTGCCCATGGCAGGGGAATTGGAACTCGAGTATTAAAGTAATTTGCAACTCAAATCATTCTATTAAATTTAAAAAAAAAACTTGCTTAAATGCACTCAGTTAAAACCCCATTTCTGATCTAAAATTGCTGTGTTCTGATGAGGGCTATATCTGATCACAATAATATTTGGTTCATTATCTTCTAATCTGCAGCCTGCAAACTGGCTGGTTTTTTTGTGACAGTGATGTACGGTCCATGGCACGTAACCGAAGTTAACATTTATATTGAGCTTAGTGATTTAAGTACAGTTAATCTCTTTATTAATGCTGATTAGTAGTCTGCATGATCATGTTTTCGTTTCTAGTTGACAGAGAAAGAACATTTGGTTAACTCCATGGTGAAAGCAAGAATGCATCTTTTTACCCTAATTACAACTATTTCTAACAGTTACTAGTGTATTTTATAATTTATAACAAAGAAAATAGTGGAGAAAAAAGCTATATACCACATTTTAAACAATTAGCATATAACTTAATATTAGCTTAATGCATGGAACTCTCTTATGCATCTTAATAAGATGATATCACTGAAAAATAAGCCAAGTTGCCCTACTGTGCTCTGGCCAATATATCTGTATGCAAACAAAACAGCACCAGATCTTTAAGTCTTTGCTCTGTCCTCAACTGATCATGAGGACCTTGGAATTTCTCTCTGGCCTTTTCAGTGTGGACTGGACTTTCAAAGTCTGCCGGGCACAACTTCTGTTTCAAGCAGGTTCCTCCTCTCTGCCCCCAGTCTGTGTTAAGTGGTGTGGAGTGTTTTGGCAAAGCTGCTGACTCAATTAAGAAATGCTGTCACTCTTACCTTTCTCTTTGAAGAGACAGATAGGTACTTACACATTTGGGAGCAATACCAAGATAACATGTTACTGAATGTTAAATTTTCCATCTGAAGATTTATTAAGTGTTCAGAAGCATTTTGCTTTAGTTCTGAATATTAAAAGGGTAATTGTATTTCTGGGGTTGTCTGCATTTGAGGTACAAATCACCAAGCGTTTTAATTCAGGGCAGGTAATTGTGTCGCTTTGATTGATTGCATATTTAAGGCAAAAGAGCATTTTTTAAATCCAGACTGAACATTTTAGTTGTTTGCTCTTGATTAAAAGTGCCTCGTGGTGGCTTATTATCAGAAAGAGGTTTGGCTAGTAAGGTATCACACAGTAACAACACTTCAATGTTTTTGCTGCTTCTCTCTGCAGGAAATGTATTGTGAAAATTCCATACCCTCCTAAAATGGCCCAAATGGAAAGCTAGGGATGCATACACACACACACACACACACACACACACACACACACACACACACGTGTATGTATGACACATATATGTGTATGTATGCATATAGATAGATAGATAGATAGATGTGTGTGTGTGTTCCTTTTCATAGGAGTATATCTGCATACACTTTGAATAGAAATGTCAGTGCCAGCGCATCACTTGCAGGCTATGACAAAGC
Source organism: Corapipo altera (assembly GCF_003945725.1). Classification (NCBI taxonomy): domain Eukaryota; kingdom Metazoa; phylum Chordata; class Aves; order Passeriformes; family Pipridae; genus Corapipo; species Corapipo altera. The sequence continues at coordinate 12,794,203 of NW_020884874.1, forward strand.
CCCACTGCCATGCAGCAAATAATGAGAGTCCTATGCTATGCCAGCGGAGAGTATTGCTATCTCTAGATTCACTGAATCTTTTTTTCAGCACAGGTTTTCTGAGTCTTGTTTTCAGCACCAGTTTTCTCCTTCTTGAATTACCTGGATGTATGCACTCCCTTTCCCGGCTTCCATGTAATGTACAGTCATAATTAGACACTGGCTTTGGATGGGGAAGTTGCATCATTAGGAGAAAGGGCAGGGTGTCTCTAAGTCCCTTCCTTAAACCCGTGGAGACAGAGCAAAACAAATCCTCCTGTTAGCATGGGAAGGCCCAGGTGCTAATCTTGTTTTCAGAGCTTGAGGCCTCAGTGTTTCACATCACGGGCAGTTGTTAAACAGACGTGAGGCTGTAGTGGGTGTCTGAGATTACAGTGAAGGTGAGAGATATTGTGGATACAGCACAGACCGAATGAATGAGTAAGCCCAGCTGGATCCAGGCTCAGCAGGGTGTGTAGGAGAAGATTAGAGGACACCTGAGTGAAAAACCACTATGTCAAAAATGCCACATTTGGGAAAAGGGAGCAGTGTGAACAAATGCTGATGTTAAAGGAAAAAGATGGGGGGGAGATAAGGTAGGTACTCCTGGGGAGATATCAATGACCCCAGCAAAGGATGGAGGGACTGAACCCCTCTGCTCTGTGAATAATATGTTGTGCTGTTGTAAGTGGTACAGCCAATGTGCCAGGTGGCAATGGAAATGAGTTTTCTTGAGCCAGCAGTTGCCAGAGATGGAAACTGAGTCATGAATTTCAGTGGCCAGTCACCTCATGTTTTCAAATTACATTTTTTGGCCAATGATCTGTGCATGACTCCTATTCCTGACTTCAACAGAGTCACCATCCAGAACCATTTTCATACCAGTATCAATACAGGATAGTGGTGGATTTTTCAACTCCACTGTTGTAGTTCAGATGACAGGCCCACAAGCACAGAAGAGATGAAAGCAACTGACAGGCACAGCTGGCCAGTGACACAGTAGTTAGCCTTCAGGCTTTCAACATGGTGTTGACCAGCAGAAAGCAAGCAGTGTTATGTGGAAGAAAGGTGAAAGAAGAATAGGGCCCAAGATCTCATGAGAGAACTCAGCCTTCCTATCAAGTTAAGGAGAAAGGATTTCACATCTTTTCCTCAGCCTCTCCATACTTTGAGCGTAGATGTGAAAAATATTTTGTGCGATAAGATAGGGTGTGAGAAAACTTCCTGCAGGGAGGAGTTCTATGCCAGTGTTTGTTCTCGGCAAGGACATTTTGAAATTTCTAGGCAGTCACAGCAAATGTTCACCTGGATACTTCTCTAAGATGTGGAGATGAGTGGTAGATTTCTAATAAATATATTAAATATTAGTTTGGCCGTAAAGATGCTCCTCTTGTGCAGTGAGCCTTACCTACTAACCAAGATTTCGGTGTTTAGAGGAGATTAAATAGCAGTTCTTGTCATTATTCAAGTTGGATATTTCATATCTTCCTTTTGCTGGAGTTAATTTTATTTCATACAGATGGATTTAGCAATAATGAGGTAATTGCATTTTCTGGTGATTAACATTGCCCCGGTGTAAAGTATGAGAGCCACAGCTCCAAGAGCACTGTCTTCCAAAGTCATCCTATCACATTGCCCATTGGCAGAGGCAAATGAAGTTAAGTAATTTAATTAGCTATGATTAGCATTTAAAGCTGTCTACCCAGGTCCACAATTCATTCTGTATTATTTCACATAAGCCGTTAACAGTATTAGTTGAAGGCAGTCTAATTCAGGGAGGTAGTAATTCAGTCTGTCCTCCTTCTCTGAATTCCTGATTTAAACCAGTAATGAGCAAAGATGATTCTTATTAGGCACCTGTTAAGTGTCTGGTGACGAGAGAGTAGGTGACAGCAGCTTGGTTGCTCCAGGACAGCTGTAGATGTAACAAAAAGCGTCATCATGGCTGGTACTGAGCTGCCACCTGGGTTGGCAGAAACAGTATTTGCCCTGGCTGGCCTGATGCCTCTGGATGTCATCGAATGGTGATGGGAGAAGGTGTGGGAAAGGCTGCTTTCCTCCCACTTCCCTTGTCCAGGCTGCAGCTAAACGCAAGTCTGGTTCTCAGAATTGCAAATTTAGCTTCTTCAGAACCAATTAATTCACTTATGAAAGCCAACACCCCCCATCCCACCCCCTGTCGCAACTTTAAAGAACGTACCAGTTGGGCATGCTGCAAAAGCCATTTACAGTTGGAATAAAGCAAGACCTGGGGTGGTGGTGCCAGGCCCAGCTCCTTTTGAAAACCAGGAAAGGCTGTTGCAGTGTGGATGCCTGTCCGTACTCTTTTGTATATTAGCATACGTACCAACTGGGCGAGTGTGGGCAAAGGCAGAGTCTGGCTTAATGGCACACAAAGCAAGTGTCAGCTAAATAGGTTTTCTTTATCTTAATAAGTGATGCGATGTTGGCTTCAGTACAACTGTGCTGGGTTGTGGTGCAGCAGTTTCCAGCTCTGCTCTCTGCCATCTGTCCCAGCTGGTTGTGGAGTTGTCACTGCCTGCCTGGGTGTCCTCCTCAGGGGCAGGCTGGCAGTGCCACACCTGCACACCCCATCAGAAACACTCTGGGTTCACTCAGCAAAATTGCCTCCTGAAAGCTTAGCTTCATAGTTTTCAACCAGGCCTATTGCCTGACCCAAATGACACCCTGATTTTCAGGTTTAAATGTACCAACAAACAGAAAAAAAGACAAGGTCAAATCATACTTTGTTGGTGTTAGGATTTGTCACCTAAAGAAAATACCATGAGCAGAATTGGTAGTCAAGGTGTTAATGAACTTTTTTAGCGTTAATGGAAAATCCTATATTCTTTTTCACATGTTTTTTAACTCTCACAGCCCTTCAAAAAAGCAGGGAAATAAAACAAGCTGCCTTTGCTTGTTACCTTTTGCTCTGTGAGAGGTTTCTAGCCCTTTGGGCCAGCTCTGGCTTTTTTTCACCTCCCACCCAGTACGGGGGAAACTAGAGATGGTGCGTGTGTAACACAGATGGAGACTCAGCATATGGGTCATGCCAGTGAGAATTAAGAGGGGGAGTGAAGCGTGAAGACGTGTTGCCCCTGACACCTTGGTGAGAGCTGTTGTTTGAGATGGTTTCTCTCTCTACCCTGATGGGTTGGCAGCACTGCATGGTACAAAGCCTTTCTCTAATTTCCCTTGCCTAGTGGAGAAGGGCTTTCCCACTTTAACAGCCCCAGTGCCTTTTCGTAATCTCATATGCCTGCCAAAACCCACCATTTTGGTAGCTCAGTGCATTATTTTTGTAATATCTGTAAGTATTTTTAATCACCAACGTACAAAAAGTGCCATTTGTTTTTGTAATAGTGCTTTCCTTTTTAATCATGTTCCATCTTTGCTGTTTTTCTGCCAGCCCTCGACAATGTTTCATTTTAGCTCAAAGTGAAAGAACATCCTCTTAAAATAGACTGTAATCCTCAGCTATTGTTTGATCAGTTTTAATTTAATTTTACTGCAATGAAAATACAATGAGAGGATGAACTCCAGAACATACAATTCGAGTAAAGTTGCTGTCAACATTACTGAACCAACTTTTGCGACAGCAATGGGGATCTAAGCCTAGCAGCTCTCTACAGTGCAGTCTGAAGCTCTACTGTTTATCTGCTCAAGTGTGAGGCATATTTTTCAAAAATTTTCCAAAGTACTCTCTAAATTTTGAGTAGATGTCTTTTGGGATGTTTATATGAAATGCCTTGGGTGTGCCTCTCTGATAGGCTTGATTGCCTTTCATGTGACAGCAGCGTTCTTTGTCCTCAAGCCTCTTTATCAGCAGGCTTTGAGGACATCGTCAAAAAAGTTAGCATTTGTTTGGTGTGCTTTTGGTGCAGATATAATGCAGAAATCTCTGATTATCAAGATTCCTTTGCTATTTTCTTCTCTTTTTTAGCTCTGTGTAGGAAAGGAAAAAAAAACTTCCTCCCCCAGACTGCAGATATTCTACCTTGTCTACATACCCTGATTTTCAATAGTATTGTCGTGACTGCTCTGTCTCTGATCTGCTTGTCCTCCATCCAGCTTCAGCCTGTCTGTTGCTCTTTCGGGATTCAAACACAATTTCCCACTCCTCACAGGAATTATTTTTGGAACTTTAAAAATACTCCATCCATAACGTGGTGTTCCTATGCGAGCTGCCTGTGTTGGGAGTATGACTTGGAGGAGGAAAGTGAGGCTACAGCCTCCCCAGCAAAGCTGATACAGTGCTGCCTTTTTATCCGGTCCATATTTATGCGTGACTGCGGCATATGAAAAGAGCAGCCCTAAACTAGTCCTGCTCTTGGGACTGGTCCAAGACCTGCTTGGAGATGAGAAGGTGTTTGCCTTGGGAAGTATTCTTCACCAGTAACCTGTGCTCTACTTCCATTTTATCAGTGGTTAAAAGCTTTTGCTGGAAGATGCAGAAGTTAATGTTTGGAGCTGATGTTTCTTATTAGTTAAGCCTAATAGCTGCTTCTGAGTAAGATGAATGGTGGCAGGGCACATTCTTTGCTAATCTTGCTTTGTTTTCTTTGCTTTTTAAATTGCTTCAGCTAAAGAAGTAAAGATTAGGTCAGGTGCTCAAGAAAAGTATTTGTTCTTGTGAATCCACCAGTGGTCAGTATGCCATCCTGGGAAAACATCCCTGTTCCTGCTGGCCTGAAAGCTGTGCAGTGCTTGGGAATCCTGCTGCCTCCAGTCTGAATAACAGTGGAACGTATCTAGGTGGCCCCTGGGTAGACCTAGAAACATCCCTACATTTTTCTCAGCTGGCCACAGCTGCAGGCCAGGTTCAAGGACAGCATGTGTGGTTTCCTCTCTTCATATACAGAGTTTCTTTGTTAAGCAGACAGTTGCCTTGATTCCACAAATAGAAAAATAATCATCTCTCTGTGCAAAAGGCAGATACAAAAATAGTATTGATTCATTTGAGTGGCATCTTTTGTTTCTTGTTTGATTTTCTTTAGGGTTACATGTATATGGGGGGGTGGATACATACATTACACACTTATACAGGTCTTGCAGGATACTGTTGTTCTGAGCAAGATCATTGAATCTGACATGTTAGGAGGGTGGAGTGAAAGAGAATGGAAATCAGCTTTCTAAAACAGAGGCCAGAAGAGATATGTGCTGTTGGTGAGGTAGCAGTGATCAAAAACTAATGTGAAAAAAGAGTAGATTGCAGGCATTCACAGTCCCTGGGAAGAAGTGCTGGTCTCAAATGAGCTGTTGCAGCTGGATCCAGTCAACATTTCCCTTGGGAGCAGGGTACCCACAGGTCTTTTGACAGGAGAATTTCCCAGTTCAGAGGGGCTGATACATGGGTCTTGGAACCGTGTTTGTAAAACTGTGATAGTTCAGGGAGTACAAGCCAAAGTGAGCTATGTGTGTAACCAACCTGCAGTAACACTTTAATTTTCATTAATTTATAGAAGAACCTGCAAGTAAAATTTACTGTGGAATGAGATTACTTTCATGAGTTATGCTTGACTCCAGCCAAAGAGTGCATGCGATAGAGATGCTTATCAGCCTGTAAGAAATGTCGTAATACTGGAGGAATATAGGATCATATAGTTAAAGATTGTGGCCCCACTTGCACTCCCTTGTCTAGGAAGGCTGCATAAGTGTCTACTTAACTTTAGGCTTACGCATATTCTTTTTCCTTCAGAGGGATTTAAGCATATGCTGGAATAATTTCCTGAACTAATACTCTCCAGATGCACAATGGAGCAGAATCAAAATTTTAAGACTAGCTGTTCTTTGCTCTATGTTCACTAGTGCTGGTTGATTCTTGACAAATATTTTTAACTTAAGCTCATTAATACTATTTCAAAGGTAAATTTATTGTCTGTACATGAGTGTACTTAGTCTAAAAACCCACTCTATACTTGCAAACTCAGAAAGAAGTGTTGTCTCATCTACTTACCCTATCAGTTTGTGAACTGTCAACCAGCAGCTATGAAAACATCTCCGGTTGCTCCATTGGCCAAGCATTGGTGAAGGGTGTTTACCTCTTAAAATTCAAAGAACACACAGAAATCATATTTATTTGCCAAGTATGGGTTGACCTGGCTTGTATGGGGTAAGGCTGATGAATCAAAAGGGAGTTTAAGTAGGCGCCTGGAATCCAGCTTTGCTCCGGCATGACTGGAGACTCCATCATCTGTGCGTCAGCTGGAACCACTAATGCATAGCAATTAGATTTAATGAAGGAAAGCTGCTGATATTTGAATCGTGAGATCATGTTCGCTCAAAATTTGTTACAGGTTTCCTCAAGTTATTTTGTGTTGGGTTTTGTCTTTGTGGGTTCACAAAAATGTATTTGTCCCTCTTGTTTTAGGAAAAAGGAGTTGCTCATCCACAGCAACTATCACACATACCCTTCCTGACAAAGCTGCTGGCTTCTCCGTCCTTCCCACTTGGTGTTTGTCCTTAACTTTGGTGGCTTATTCTGAGTGAACATCACTTCCTTGCTTGTGTACTTGCTGTTGGGGTGGCACCCACCACCGGGAGTCAGTGGGAGAGCCTCTCCTGAGATTATCCAGCAGCTGAGATTCACTGCCAGGGGTATGGGCTCCTCCTGGGGGAAGAGCATTTGGGGGCTGCACAAAGAATCGCTTCTTAAACATGCGTTTTGTATCTTATTTGGTATTTAAGAAACCCTTCCCCATCCTATTGTCTACTGCTCAATCAGATGCCCAATTCTTATGGGCTACACAAATTGCTCACATCAACTGTTAAACTGTGCCACTTAACCTTGTGCTTCCTCACTAGGATATAGGTAATTATATTGGACATCTCCAGATGTTCTCCCTTTAAAAGAAAAATGACATGTCTGTGTTTTCTTTACAACTGGTGACTGAGACTGCTGTGGTCTTCCCAGACACTGGAGTAGGTTAAAGCAAACTTCTCTGCCATATGTTCTGTCGACTTTTTCTGCAGACCCAAAAAGCTTTGTTAGTGTTAATAGCATAAGAAGTCATAGGACCCCCATGTGTGCTTTCAGGTTCCACAACTGCTACAGTAGGTGTGACTGCATGTTTGTAGAGCCACTGCTGTCATTATCATCTATGGTGCCAACAGGGAAGAAGTTAATTATGAACTCTGGGATCTTGTCAAGCTGTCAAGCAAGTTGGGGGTGTTATCCTGAAAACTCCATAAACTATCAGAGCATCAGCTTCATCAAAGCCATGGCCCCAAATCATAAAGCCTAAATCTTCCAGTATGTATTGTAGGATTAAAAAGCCCCTGTGCAGCAGGTGTTAAACACCTCAGTCTGCTTGTTTCTTCCAAGCATCCATCTCCGAGGTTCTCTCTATAGTCTCTTAAAGGTCATAGGCAATACAGAAAGCAGTTATTTTGTCATAAGAGGTGGATATTTATCATCAACCTTGGCATTCCATTTCTCCATCTGTCTTTTGGGGTATGAAAAGCACGTTTACCCAGTGTCTTTAGCTGCTGTGGCGGTTTTTTATGGGACTTCAAGGCATTGCTAACATTTCTATGTAAAGAAAGCCTGGATTGTCAGAAAGTGAGAAGTTTGGTTATGAGTTGTTGCAATCAAATAGGCTAGCAAGAAAATATTCCAAACTCTGAAAAATCATTCCTCTAAGACATTATTGGCTAAAATGGGCAACATGTTTATAGGCTGCAAAAGAATGTAAATCTTAAACAGCCAGGAGAGCTGTATGATTTGATTGTCAAGTGACTACAGTAAATGAAATATGTGGGGGAAAATGTGCAGTCTCTTGTTAGGAAGACTAATTGGGCTTGAAATGGATGTTTTACCAATAGTTTGTATGTTTTAAATATATCCTCAGATCATTGCATATAAAAGCATATAAGTAACTGCATAAGGCTAGAATTAGTAGGAAACTTAAAAACAAAACATTTGGGAGTACTGATGCTACAGGAGTAAGTTAATCCAAACAAGGTATTAAATATATCTGCATTCTGGTGAACTTCAGTGTAAACATAGCGATTTCTGTATTTCTACTTTGCAAGTCACTGGAAGTAATCCTTATTTAATCAAAGCGATCATCAGAGTCTTGAGATGCAAGGAAACCATCATATGCAAAGCTGAGTAAATACCTGTTCTTTGAAAATCCTTTTCTGTTTGTGATACATCTCATCAACTACTTTCCATGGACGGGGACATACACATGTGTCTATATAAAGAGAAGGCACTTAAACAGCAGTCTTAAACTAGCTACTGAAGTTTTAAATTACTACATTCAGGTGTTATAAAGATAAGACAGATTCCACCCACATAGGGAAGTCAGAGTTAACTCTGACTATTCTGACTAGTTACTGTGTTCAAGACGGCAGTTGTTCTTCTCAGCTTGAAAAAAACTACTTTATATATTAGGTAGAGTTGAAGAGGTAGACTTTTGATTTAAAAAAGAAAACAAAAATTGGTATGAACCCTTTTAGATTACATTCTTGACAAAAGAATCTGTTCATGTCAGGGGAGAGAAAGAATTTCTTGATGTTCTAGTGTGTAACTTCAGAAAAGTTAATTACTGCAGTACACATGATGCCTCCCTCCAATCAAGTAAATAAGCATATATGTACACTGAGTATAAATGCTACCTGATAAATCAAGAGATTGTGTATCTGTTCATGCTTTGGCATTATTAAATTGTAGAGAGTATTGTGATGGGGGTTCAAAATCAATTACTACAGGTAGCATACAATCAAGTAACACAAATTACAAAATACTTCTGTGGTTGTTTTATGTACATGATGTATTCTGGTTTATGGGTACTCCTAAAATTACTGCCTGTATCTTGCACTACTCAGGTGCACGGTGTTTTTTGAGTATTTAAGATCCTCAGAATCATCTTTGAGTAGTTAGGGGATCTATAATAGTTAAATTCCAGCACTTTTTAAATGAAAAATCTGTGTAGAGGAAGCTATGTAGGTGTAGACCCAGAGCTGAAACTTCAGAACTTGTTACTGGTGTTTTTACAAAAAAACCCCACACTATAAAAAGCCAAAGGGCAAACAAACTTGATGCTTAGCTTTTCCAGAAAGTGGAAAACCTGTCTGTCAACCATGAATTAGTGCAATCTTAAAATGTATACTACAAACATTTCTAGTTTACCTTAGGGATCAGATTAAGCCAGACTACAAATATTTGTAGTCCATTACAAATATTTGGGGAGAGTTCTGGCTTGGTTTTTTTTTTTTAAGATGCTAAATAGCTTCAGTCAATTAACTTGAGATTTTTTTTAAAAATCACCATGGAGTGAGCAGGCATAGTTCTACAGGAAAACAACTTCAGTAGGAAGACATGCACTAATAAAATCTCAAAGAATACTTGCAGAAAAGGAAAATTTTGGAGAAACTTTCCCAGGATAATAAGTTGTGTTTGGTACCCTATAAGTGCTCTAGCATTGCATCAGGATATATACTTTACAAATGTAAGCATAAAGCCTGTGTTCTCAGTGGGGTCTGGCTGAGGGGCTGCAAAGAAGAGGTGCCGGGAGCGTTGATCCATGCTGTCCCCATGTGTGTGTGTGGGGATGCAGGTGCAGAGGAGGTGACAGTCGTTCCCGGGGGGTCAGGCAGTTGGCTGTGAGTGGAAATGTGTCAGAGCCCAGCAGACTTTACCCCTGAGAGGAGATTTGACTTTATTTGGCCCTTAGAAACAGGAAGCCTAAGGATAGTTTTCTTCCAGGTCACTTCTCTGAAGCTCATTTTTTCCTTGACTGTGCTGCAGAGGAGACTAGCCACATTCAGAAATGGTGTCAGCCCACTTCTCCCTTTCCCATCTTTCTAGTTAGGGGAGAGAAGTTACTGTACAATAGTTTTGTTTGGAAGTATGTTTTGCAAGCTAATAATCCAGTTCTTTCCCGTACAGTTAACTGCTTTGAGAGGTTTTGTCTGACCACGTAAGTGGTTCTGGTTTAAAAAAAAAGGTTGCAGTTTATTCCTTTACATTGTGACTACAAAATTAAGTTTGTGGCAGTAATATATAGTATGGATATGGTTAAAATTTTTTATTGCCTTGCGAGTTCAGCTGCACCACTAAAAAGTGGTTTATGTGCTTTAGCATAAAAGAAAGGGGATAACCTGTATTGGTGTATCCACAGTAGAGAAATTTTGCAAGTTGAACCCAGCACAAAGAATATATATAGACCACATTGCACTTGACCTTGAAATTCCAAGACACATTCTTGTGTTATAAGAAATTAAGCTAGAGAAAAAGGTCTAAATGTCAGCAGGCAAAAGGACTTTAACAAATGAAACCATACATAAAATTTGTTACTGTGTTATTTCATGGATGGGACATTACTCTTTCTTCATGCTTTGCTGTCAGCTGGCCTGATATACTTCTGTTCTGATTAATTGTGGTACCCTTTCGGATCAGACAGGCATTGCTGGTGAAGGCTTGCTAGGATGTGTGGCAAAGAAAATTTGCAGTTACTGTCTGAACTTTTAGGAACAGAGATCGTAAGGTATATGATGGAGAAAAAGTCATCTCACCAGGGCTCTTGATGACTGATATGGCAGAAAATATTTTCTGATCTGTCAGGGGATATGGCTGTGCTGGCTTCCTGTTGCACTGCTCTGAGGACTGGATGGGAAGTGTCTACAAGGAGTGATGGGAAACATAGGAAAGTTTTGGATTGTAACCAATATCCTGAACATATATGGAACTCTTGAAAGTTACAGTTTGGGGGGATTTTTTTAAAAATATGTATATATTTTTTATAAAGTCAGAACTGCTTCAGTCTTTTTTTCATACTGTTAGTAGACACCCTTGAGTCTTCTGATTGCTTCCCACAGAAGACAGTCTTGCCATGGATGGAGTGACATGACTGCAGAAGAGGTGTCGTCTCTGGTTTTCCTTGTTTTGTTTGAATTAAGGTCCATAGCTAAGCTGTTTCCAGTGTCCATGAGCACAAGTCTGTCAGAAGTCCAGAAGCTTTTTTATTCTACTTTACCTGAGTCCTTACACCCTCAGCACTTTAGTAGCATTGCGGTAGGTTGTATGGGAGCATCAGTCACTGTAGAGTTTGTTCTTCTGTCTCAACGGGAGAACTGTGTTGTGATCCTAAACCATTCCCAAAAACCTGACCTTTAGGTCAGAACTCAGACCAGGCTGGCAGTGTGTATATCTGATTTACAGAGGAAATCCTTATCCTTATTCCTTATAGATATTGTAGCTATCATGTTACAGTTGCTGTTTGTCCTGTGGACACTGTAAAGTTTGTGGACAGTCCTGCACAGCTTGCCACCTTTCCAAGTGCTCTGATGGGACTTAAAAGTCGTTGATTTTGTTATAGGAATGCATGCTTATGGTGAGTGGCAGAGGGACATTTGGAGGGTGGGTTGTAACTTGACATCTACACCAGTAACTAAGCTGCTAGATAATTATTACTTGTTTTCTGTGATGATTTGTACTTCCAATGGCTCTGTCATGGAGCAAGGGCTGACTCAGGATTTAGGTAAGAAGAAGTAAAGGGATCTGGGCTGCATACTCCCTGCTGTGAAGAAGAATCCTACACAAAGCAAGTGGTCCATTAGACAAAGGAGTAGCTCAGGGCCCCCTTTGCTTTACAGTCTGGCTGAAACATCCTGAATTGACCACAGAGATACTTTTATTTGTTTTATATAATTTAATAATAATTAAAAAACCCCAATGGCTAATTTCTCTAGTGCTTCAGGGGTTCTCTGATATATTCTGATATAAAAATGTTAATTTTGAAAAGTGAAAAATATGAAGCAAGACTTTAATAACCCATCTGCTGAGTGGAGCTGTACACTCAGTGTCACAGCCCATTCTCCCACTCTGCTTTCTACCTGTACATGTGAGGCATGATAGAACCTTCTTTCTTCAGTCTTCTCCAGCCTCCAGGGAGCTGTACAGTCCAGCCCAGTACAGTCAAGTCAATGGAAAGAGTCCAACTTAAATGGAAGAGAAAGGATTTTTTTCACTTCTTAAGTCAGCTTTCCTAGAGCATGGTGATGGTGTGTGTCTCTTTACCAATTTAAGGGCACTGGTGTTAACTTCAGCACTTTGAAAAAATAAATCAGCTCATTTTATTCAGTTGAAAACATTCTGGTTTGTTCCTAATGGCGCAAGTATATAAACCCTTCTGTGAATGGGTAGCTATTAATGGGTACAGTTCTGCTGATTTGAAAAAAAAAAAAGAGCATTATGGGTAAAGGCTTCCTATATTCTTGCAACACTAGATCACCAACAATGTTAGGTTAGACCAAACCATTGAAATAGATTATTGTGACTACAGTGATGGAAAAAGTGTAAATATCATTAAAATTAATCACATAAAAGTAAATATTTAACAAAAAGAGTGGGAAGCGATACTCTGTTCAAAAGCATCTCTAAGTCATCATACACAATGTAGATTTGGAGGAAATATTTGTCATGTTGTCATGAAAAAACATTTGGGCTGTTTGCAAATATAAGTGGGGTACTATAGTCTTTGTATGTGGTAAACTAGGTAGTAAATCTTTGCAAATCCTTGTTTAGGAATAGCTTCTTCCTGCATTTTTTCCCCTTCTACTAAGCCTTTGTAAGTGCCTGTGCAAGACAAGAAATCATTTTCCATAGGCTCTCTGTCCATTTTTTTGCCTTTATGTCATGGCTGATAGATTGTCAAACATTTACTGCCCTAAGTCAATATTTTAGCTTACCAAAGGTAGTCTCCATATCAGGTTAGTTTTCCACATCCTTCTAAGTTTAATTTGTGAATACTTACATTTTACCAAGTTTAAATTTAGGTGTAAATGGCATTAACTAAAATATTGTCCGTAAAGAAGTGACATCCAAGCTTAGATTTGTGCTGTGCTTTTGTCGTGGCTTGCTGGGATGAATCACTGTGTTCAGTTTAAAAAAGGAAAGGGACATTCTCAAATCCAAATTAGTTCAGATTTTTGGTGAGCTTTGGCAGCTAGTTATTTGGCATGATCTAGTTTCACTTGCTTTGCTTTACAACACTGGTTTCATTGCCGAACACCAGTATTATACAGTATCAGAAATGACATGGAAAACTGAGTGGGTGACTTAGATGGCAATTCCCTCTTCTGATTTTTTGGGGATGCAACCAGTTTGAGAAGCTCCTGTTCACTGGCTTTCCCTTTTCCCTGAGGATGAGTGCCTGCTGTGGCTCAACCCTGGCTGCAGGTATCTGACCCTTACCTATAGTGGTTGCATAATTTCTTACGTGTGTTCTCAGCCAGAACACTAAATCAAACCCAAACCCTGTTTGATATGCGCTGTGGGTCAACCATGGAGGCAAGGAGAAGATAGGGGTATGGAAGTGTTAGGGCCAGAGACTATTATCCCAGTTAATGAAAGGAAACACTTTTTCTTCTGAAGGATGTGTGTGCAAGTGATAAGCTAGAACAGGATGATTGATCTGCCAGTCTCCTAAGGCTTTGTGGTCACTTGGGAACGTGGAGGTGGGCAGTTCTAGGAGAAAACAGGTACTGTCTTAAAGTAACTTGAGGAGCACCAAAGACTAATTGCAGAAGGGGAAACGTGCAGAACAAAGTTATAAGACAGCATTACTCTCCCAGTGGCAGGGAGCAAAACAACCTTGGTGGAAAAAGGCATGTTTAGAATATATATTTAATATTTTAGGGAAAGTATTTTAAAATAAGGAGTGTGATCAGTGAAGAAAGAGGCGGTAATGTGAGCAAAGCAAAAGGCAGGTAAGATGTCTGTGAAGAAAATCTATTTTTATGAATAATGTAGGTAAGAAGAAAATCTATTTTTATGAATAATGTAGGTTAGATGTAGGAACTAGAAAGGCAACAAGGTCACAGAAATGACATCTGGAAAGAAGAAGAACTGAATGGGAGCAGGTGCTATGTGAGTGGTGGGGTGGGAAGGAAAAGGGTAAAATTTAAACATATAGGAATAAGCAGTAAAGATAAGATATAGGTAGGGGATGTGTGGAGCAACTGAAACTGCAGTGGCTAAGGAGGTTAAGACCTGCTTTCATGGGAAAGGATGAGGAGGTAAAAAGGGAGCATCTGCATCCCTCTGGAGCAGAAGTACCCTGGACTAATTGTATGGGGAAACTTGTGCACAAGTTCTCCAAGCTGTGCCTCCTCCTGAGAGAGGCAAGACTTGTTTCCTCAGGCTATTGGGCCAGCTCTTCTTACGCTGTATAGAAGGAAATGGAAGGGACGAGAAAGAAAAGAAAAATATTTTCTCCCTTATATAATAAAGACTCACTGCTGGACTATGAATGTTAGATATGGAGATATCCATAATGTGGGTACCTGAAATACCTTCCAGGTAATTAGATTAAACACAGAAGAAGTGTAAAACATTTGCCATGTACATTTCAGAAGTCGTCAAAACACTGTTTTCTTGATTAGATATTCTGGCTTTTCTGTACTGTGCTGAGAACTGACTTCTCTATCCTTTAGTGGGAAGGAGTACTGCAGCAAAACCAGCCATGGTTCATCACAGCACATTGCTCTGCTTGTGCAGTTGCATCAGGGTAAATGTGCTGGGTTTTTGATGCCAGGTGTGTTGACATTGAAGCCCAGCACCAGTTAGAAGTTTCCACTTCGTGGTGAGTTGAAGTTAACAGAGCCTGAAAATATTCCCTTTGACAAAGAAAAGTAACTGAAGTCTTATTTAATCCTTTTCGTAACACCACCAGAAAAGATTTCATTACACTGTCTGGAATAGAATCAGTCAGATTAGAACTGGCACAGAGTTCAGAAGATATTTACTCTCTAAGGATATTTGTCATTAGCACCAACAGTCATTTGGATTCTCCATCAGATTACACAGTGGGCTACTGAACATTAGTTTCAGCAATATAGTAATAATAGAGAAATAACTGCTTAAACTGCAATTAAGTGGAAATGTAATACTCCCTTCATGAAAAATTTAGTCATTAATTTTATGTTGGTATCTTTTTAACATTATTAAACTGTACACTGGAGACAGTGGTCCCATAAAACACATTTTTCCTATAGGAGCTGTATGACTTAGATGACTGCAGCCCAGTATGCATTAAAAAGAGTAATGAAAATGTTAAGATGACTAATGCCATAATTAGGCGTGCAAATAGCACCGACAGGCAAACATCGACTAATAGAGTATGTGTGTTTGTGTGTGTGTACGTTTATAATACATATTAATTTCCATGTTTGCTGGGTTACATGAAGCATCTGAAGTCTAATAAGGAGATTTTCTAGTGTTATATTATAATCTATTCAGGTATGTACTTGAATATTATGGTGGACTGGGGTCTATACACAGACATGCATTTCTTCTTTACATAGCAACATATTTAGCCAGAAGAAAACAACTGCATTGCATTTCACAGGGCAGAAGTGGAAAGAACTTTGTTCTACAATGTATATAACTTTGATGGAATTGAATTAATATTTTTTTTTGTCTGACTGAATGTTCTCCTATATTAGTCTTGGTAGATTATTTGAAAAGATGATTTCTAGTTCAGTCTTGGCCCATGTGAATAAAACAGGCAGAGATACATGTCTGCATTGCCCTGAGTTCAAAAGAACACTGACAGGTGACACCTAGGATTTTTAAAGCTCTCAGCTGGATTTGACTGATGTCATCAGGTATCAGGTCTTCTATTTGGTTTGTTGCGTTTTTTTTAGGTTGGCAGTCCTTCTCTTTCCTTTCTTATAAGCGAAAGTTGTGCAAAACCCCTCTTCAAGGTCAACAGCCTAGAAGGCTTGTTCTTCAGGTGCGTTCAGTTAAATAGTGACAGGGAAAAAAAGCAAGAGACATCTATAGGGATATTAAAAAAAGGCAGAACACAGTACAGCCAGTCCTTAGAGAAGTAACTCTAGGCTCTAAATGGATCAATCAGCGAATAAAATTACACTGAGTGATAGAATTGTCAAAACTGTTCTTACAGTACCTCTGAAGTCTTGTTGAAATTGTAGGCATTGAAGGCTGTAGCTTGGAAAATTGGTCTATTTCTAAGTGGTTTTAAGTAGTAGTAGTACATTACCCTGTGACCTGGACACCATAAATGTCTCACCTGAGAGGACTGTGCTTCTTTTATGAGTCTCACTCATAATTTAGCTGGTATTTATGTTGCAGATTTGTTGTGGTTTAGGAATTATACTCCCCAAACTAGTGGTCCCACTGAGACTCCAAACCATGCATTGCTTGCTTGCTCCCCCATTTTCCTCTTCCCTCCCCCTGTGGCAGGATGGAGAGTTTGGAGGCACAAAAGGTAAAGATCATGGTTGAGATAAGAACAATTCACTGGATGCAGCAAAGAGATAAGAAAACAAACAGTAACAGCAACAGTACTAATGACAGAGGGTATAAGAAACAAACTGTTTACATGGAACCCCCCCTACAATAGACAATACTGGATGGGTCCCTCTGCAACACTTACTCAACTGGAAGGAACCCTTTCTCGCCTGAAGATATTCCCTTTCCCCTGGCCTGGCAATGACATGAGGTGGTATAGAATAACCTCTGGGTCCTATCCATTCTTCCTGGCTACTGCAAAGATTAACCCTGTTCTGGCCAGAAGCAGGATAGAATTTAAATGCAAATATTAGAGGGTGATCCCAAGCCTGCATGTCCATGTGCATCATATATGGTAATTTCCATGCCCTTGATGTACTACAGGATGTGAAGAAACCAAAGTACAATAAACCAGAGACCTGCTGGAGGGAACTATCCGAGTCTGTGCTGGTATTTCTAATGATTGATTTGATACTGGCTTTTCTGGTCCTAATTGAACTGTTAGAAGCTGAGCCAGGTTTGAAATAGTACAAGAGTGCTTGCAGCACTTGATGGTGCTTGTTCTGTGGTTGAAATGGTGATAGAGAAGGTGGGAGGCTCTTCAGTTTTGCCTGGGCTCCAAATCATTTCCATGCCTAAGATGCATTACAGCCTGTAACCAAAGGTTTGTGCGAAGTCTTCCAGTTGGTCTTTTTCAAGTGTGGCTGACGTGCTGTTGCCAGCACTTGTGGATAAGAGACACTGACTGAAAGCATTGCGGTACAGTAAAACATGGAGTAAAACTTCTGTAAGAGCTGGTTATGTTAAGAAAGGCACTCTGAATCATATTAGATATTTAGAGTAGCACTGATATACTCTCATTGGATTAAATTGGGTTTGAGCTCTGGAATATAAAATGGGAGTGATTTTCGTTTGGACTTATAAATTTCACAAGAGGACTCAAAGGAAGGACCCACCAAATGTGTCACTGTTTTTGAGTGGTAAAAATCATAATTTGGATGCTTGATGTTAGAAATACTGTTGAATAAGAAAAGCCATACTGTTCTGGTAACTATTCTTTCTCTCTCTCACTCTGTTTTATTTAAGAATATTTGCCTACAGGCATTTTGACTTTTCTTTGCATTCTTTCTTCTACAGATGTGCAAAATACTACATACATTCCTGCAGGCTGCTTTGTATTTTTTCCACAATCCCTGTTCATCAGCAAGGCCTGTTTATGGCCTGAATGTCAGATGGGTGTGCACACATAGTTTACCTATAAGCAAAGAGCAAGAGATAGCTTTCATGGAGTGACATTTGTGTGCCATAGACATAAAACTTGGAAAGGTTTATATGAATTTCATTTACAGAATTATTTAGCTGGCAGCAGGCAGTAGGTGGTAAACCTGTGACAGAAATGCTTGACACGAGCTAGGCATAATATCCTAATTCATAAAATAAACAAAAAACACCCAGGTAAAAGCTTTAATTATCAGAAAAAAAACAACAATTACATGGTAATTATTCCAGAGTGCAAATGTAAATCTTGTTGTGATAACATGGAGACCTTGGCCCCTCACTACAAGGAAGACACTGTGTCCAAAGGAGGGCAACAAGGCTGGTAAGGGATCTGAAGCCCAGGTGTTAGGAACAGCTGAGGGCACCAGGGTGGTTCAGCCTGGAGAAAAGGAGACTTGGGGGGACCTTATCACTCTCTACAGCTACCTGAAAGGAGATTCAAATTGCACCAGTGAAGATTTAGATTGGATATTAGGAAAGTTTTCTTCACAGAAAGAGTTGCCAAGCATTGGAACAGGCTGCCCAGCAAAGTATTTAAAAAACAAGTAGATGTGGAGCTTAGGGACATGGTTTAGTGGTGGACTTTGCAGCCCTGGGTTAAATTTGGACTCGATGATCTGAAAGGTCTTTTCCAACCTAAATGGAAAAGTATGATCATAGTGCTATGATTCTATATAGCACTAATGGAAGTTGTTGCACAGCCCAGGCTGGTGAGGGCTGAAAGGGATGACATAGTGGTGCCCGCAGCTGTGCCTGTTGTTTCTCTTCTCACTGCTGGACTGGATCGGTGTATGCTCTGACACAGCCAGCTTCGTGGCTCCGACAGATGACTGCTGGCTCCAGTGGGCTCAGGAGGCAAGGGGGAAGCTCAGCAGGGCTCCATGGGTAGAAGCTATGTTCATGCTCTGTGGGGAAATGCAGTGGTGAGGGCAGTGCAGTGGGGAGAGGGACCAATTACACCAGATTGAAGAAGCACTATGGGCAGTGTGAGAAGAGGTACGTACTGGGTCCAGTTAGCAGCGAGGCTCGTTCACCCACGTGCAGCACAGTCCTGGGTCATGTGGCTGCCCAGGTCTAGGCTAACGTGGATGGCTGCATTATGCTGTTCCATCAGCCTTTGGCAACCTCTGGGACCAGCCTTCTTTCCACTATGGAGACCTACCCAAGCGAGGGTAAACTTTAAAATTCACACAGCAAAGAAAATCAAGAGTTCAACTGGCAAGAAGAAATAAAAAAGAACAAAAACAGAACTGCAAATTACCATGGCCACAAAGGTACATCTTAAAAACTCACTGTTTGGAAAAGAAAAGGCTGACACAAGTATTTATCATGGCTGAATATTTTGTAACATAACTTTAATTCTGATAGACCCTGTGATTAATGGATTTAGACCTTGAGGAATACCTCAGTATAGACTCTGTGGTTGTTTCCTATTTCATACAGCTTAGCCTAGAGATGAAACCTGCGTCTCTCTGAGTCCTTAATTTCATTTGCTCGGCTCCTGAAAGACAGTAAAATGTGCTGTAGAAACAGAATTTGTGAATGAGCTCAGTTGGCAGAGCAAGCATAAAAACATGTGCAGGTGTGCACGTGTTCACAGCTGATGCTGGACTACTACTGTGTTTCTTGGCACTGAGGTAATGCACAGCCATGTTTTCTGGCCTGTCCCCACACCAAGAGCTTAGATTGTGTTGGTGGGGATGGTGGTGGGGGAAAGTAGAAGGCAGGGTTTAACATTTGCAAAGCTGTGCCTCCTTCAGCCAAGGCTCACCCCTCTTGCTGCAGGAGCTGAAGGAAATGGTACCAGCTCTCAAAGTACTGGTGGCACCGTATCATGACAGCTGTAAACAGCTGTTTCCACTGGGTACATGACAGTTTATAAATTAGACGTTGCCCAAACTTCAATGAGTGGTGAACATGCTCCATCACTGTGTCAAACATAGGACAAGGTGGTGCATGAGGCTTAATATGTCTTTCCAGAGTAGGTTCATGTAAAAGTCCAATGTGGCAGATGGGAGGGAGAGTATACTAGAAGGCATCTGGGATTGGTGTATGGCATCTGTGAGAATCTGCCATGCCTGAGTCAGACAGTGTCAGGAAATCTGTGATGAGGAAGAACAACTGATGTTCCTTCATGATCTGTATGTCTCTTCCCAGAATCAAAGGGAAGTAAGGCTGTAAGAGATCTGGTATTGCAGAGGTTCCCAACACTTCATCTGCCTTGTGGAGCCATTGGCATTTGTAGTAGCTTCTCCTTACTCCATTACAGCTTTGAAATTGGCAGAGAGTGGGGAGGTGGGGTTGTGGGATGTGTTACAGTCTGGGGACACCATCTACTTATGCCTTTAACCCCCTCTTAGAAACCTTGAGTGATGAAGATTCTCTAGCCTTCCTAGGAAATCTCCCTGATGCCTCTCCTTCATCACCAGAAAGTTTTACTGTAGAAGGAACATTGAGATGTACCCAGAGGCAAGAGAATGCCTGGCTGTGAGACCTCTGGAGGTGGTTCCTGGGAAGATGCCTAGGAGTTGGAGCAGGCAGTGGGAGGTTGAGAAACTGAGATTGGCTGTGGGAACCTCTATGCAGTGTCGAATTTATTTGCTGTTAGCTGGTTGCATCACTGTTGTTGCCACTACTGTGACTATTATGCTCCATCTGCTCCACTCTGACTCTGGGTTGATCTCTTATCTGTATCTGTTTTCAATAGTGGCAGAGGGAGAGAGGTAGAAATCTGCTCACTGGGACTTCAGTCTGGGGATGAATGCAGGTGACTGCTTCTGAAGTCCAGGGACTGTCAGGCTTGCATACCCAACCCATGTCAAAATCATGCTGTAGTCTCTGTACCCCAGTTTGCCATCTGTAAAAAAAAGATAACCCTGTCCTAAGTGATGAGAGTTTTGCTAGACTGTGTTGAACTTCCAAGCCAGTGGTAACGAGTGGCCTCTTAATAGGTAGAGTGTGGCTGCCAGAGAAAAGGCAATGGCTATTTGGCTGCTAAAAACAATCAGTGCAGTGTCATCTAGTGCACAGTGGGCAGAATTACAGATGTGCAGTGACCTTCTGGCTGAGCTGGGTGTCACCGAGGAAGAACTGCAGGCAGCCTTTCAGGGAATCCCTGGGCCTGGGAACCTATTTATTCCTCTCCTTCTCTGCTTTCCTGAGGGGAGCAGGGGACCTCAAGTTTTAGCGCCGCTCAGAGCACCACAAACTACTCTTGTGCTTTTGCCCATGAGCACGCTGTCATCCCAATGCAAGGTTCTGGCATGGGAAAAAAAAAAAAAAGAGGGCCATGTAGTTCAGGCATTTATAGAAGAGAGTGGGTATTGTAAATGTCCTTGGTGGTGGGAGCTGCCTGTGGGCCAAAGAAGTTGTAGGTATTTTAACTGACAGGGGGTAAATGTCCAGGCACCAACAATCTCAGTCACACTAGCACACATGCTTATCTCTGTCCCTTCTTGAACCAAAATGCACTGGGTGCTAAAGTGGCATGACCCAGAGTCTGGCCTGAATCTGAATGCAAAATCCAGTGCAATGCCACACTGCTCTTTTTTTCACATACAAGAAAAAAAATCAGCATGTAAAATGGCAAAGAAGAATAACTGAGCAATCCTGGGTCAGCACTTTTGACTTAGGGGTGACCAAAAAGAACAGTGATGCACATAAAAAATTTGAAGAGTCACTATTAGATACAAGTGAAAGTCTGTTTCCATGTGATGTTTTGCTTCTTGCATGGTAAAGTAATAGCGATGGATGTCACAATATGCTAATTTGTGTAGGGACCTTGTATGCTTATTTTGAGCAGCAAAAATGTACATGCATACATGTGCACATATGTATGCTATGTTGTGTGTAAGCTGTGTTGCATTTTCATAGAAAATCAATTACAGGTAATATCTTATTAATATCAAGAACTTTTCTGTCATTGGAAGGTTTTTTTGTATATAAAATTCATCTGTTTGTTCTAGATAAACATAGAAATCTGAAAGAAACAGTTTACTGTAGAATAAATGTATTTATATCAACAGAAGACTTAATTCTACTTTCACTGAAGTTGATGATAATCCTTCCTTTGCAGTGGTCTGAGCAGGATTGACCCTAGAAAGCTTCAGTTTCCAAATGATCTCTCATTAATGACAATGGGTCAAGAAAATCCTCTTATGGAAGTACTGGAAACTCTTGGATTTTGCCCTAAAGAAGTGGGAGTCAAAGTTCCCTCCTAGCAACATGGATTATCAGCCACATCCTTATTCCTTTTCCTTTCCTATGTATTAGCACAAATGCACAGCTTGTAGGTGTTGGATGAAGCCTTCAAATCCCATTGATTCTGGATCTGGAGATTCAAGATTCTTAAGCATGCAAATCAGAGCTGCCTAACACTGAAGAGGAGGGGAATAATAATAAGTTTGTCAAAAATGTGTCACAAAATGGTTCATTAATTTTATTGGAATAATCCACTAGATAGTTTTATTTTAGAAATTAAATGCATTCTTTACGCTCCATGATGAGACTTGACCAAAAGTCTCTTAGTTTTCAAAATACTGCTTTGTCTGTCAAGCTACGAAACATTTCTGTCCCGTTCAGACTGTTCCTGCAAGCCCATTTTTCAACCACCCTGATGTACATGGCCTTCCTTCCTTCTTTTCTGACATGAGTGAAAAAATGGAGCCCAAACTGAATACTGCTTTAAAAGTGTTATTTCCCTCAGCTGCAATATCTAGCTAAGAATCTATTATCTCAACATCAAGAATTCTCTAAAGAAGATTGCTCACATCTGTTTCTCTTGTCTGTATACATCTCATTCATCTGATCAAAGATGATCCATGGGACAGTTTGTTCTAGATGAAAGGGGGATATGGTCGCTACTTTGGGGAAGTGTCTCTTCATCCAGACTGGGTAAGATGTACTTGAAAGCATGCTTTGCTTCTGGAAGCAGAGGAGATAAGATCCACTTTATTTTCTTTCTTTGTCTTTGTATTAAAGGGTTATTAAAAAAAAAAAGGATTTTATAGTAAATGATGGATTTCATTTGAGCTCTTTATAATCCCTTTGGCTATCATCAGATTGGGTATTGCAAAAGCAATGCTTAAAGTGTTTATTTATAAAATGGAAAGATATTTGATGATACTGGCTGCACAGTTGAAATAAGTATCTGATAGAAACAAATTTTAAAAGTCACAGTGGTTGTGAATTGAATTTTTTTAAAGTTCTGCTTGAGATCAAAGGTAAAATCCTTTAATGTCTTAGGTAGAAAAAATAGCCACAGTGCTATATGAAGCTCAGTTATCAGTAGCTACTGGACAAATTGTTTTCACTGTCTGCACTCCTCCACTTCATAGTTATCTTTACTATCTGAAGCCTGTACTTGGAGCATTTGCAGCTGCCCATACATTGGTTTTGACTGCAGTTAGCTTAGATGAAAAAATTCAATGGTGCTGGATGCTAAATTTGTTATGTGCAAGACTTCTTGTGCTACCTCCAGGTGTAAGCACCAGTCACTTATCACATTCTGCACCTCCTTTCCAGTTCTTCTGTCTACTACAGGCATGTTCTCTGTTACTGAGTAAGATTAAGTAAGTTTTCATCATTAAAAAACCAAAACAAAACACTGTTCTTAATAATAACCCATTCGTCATTTCAACAAGGAAACAGTGAAATCACGGTCATTTTTCATTCTGTTTGTCTCAGCCATTAGCGAATCTGAGAAGAGCTGATGTAAGATAGGGCTGCAGTGTGCACTGCACCAGCAGGGTAAAGGCCAGAGAAAGCACAAGTGGAAGGTGCTTGCTGAGCTGTGAAAATGGTCCCTAACAGGAGAGGCCACATGGCAGATGAGTCTGCGAGGGATGGGAAAAGACCCCCCTCTTGAGTAGTAAAAATGCAATTGTTTTATGATTATCTTCCAAAATGTGCATTGCCTGATGACTTATAGATTTGCTTTATAATGCCTTCTTACTTGGCTGTTTCAATCCCTTTTCCTAGTTCTCCTCTTCCTTTTGTAAAGGCGTTGTGGATATTAGGGTGGATGAAATTGCTGTTTGAACAGCCCCTGCAAAAAAAAAAAAAAAAAAGAAAGAAAGAAAGAAAAAGTGTGAGACAGAAATGCTCAGAAAGAACATTTCTCTGACTTCTGTGAAATTAATCTTCTGTGTCTGGAAAATTAGGATTTGAACTCAAGGAGCTTTCGGATTGCTGTGCTGTCTATTTATACAATCCAATGAGAGCCCAAATCAAAGCCTACTAAAATAAAGACAGGTGCTTTGTTACAGTTACAAGATCATTTCATATGGAGAACCAGATTCTCTGTTAGCATAATCTGATGCTTCTCCACTGTTGTTGGATGAATAATGCCATCTATGCTCTGTGTTATTTGGTGCATAACTGATATGATTGTCCCCCGGCTTTTGTTTATGAAAACTTGGATGAACACCATCCATGAAGTTACAGGTATGTGAAAATAATATAAAGGAGTGGAGAGCCAATGGTTTTGAACAGACTGTATTGACACTGATGGGGCAGAGGAAGAGGTCAAGAGCCAATATAGCAGTACTGGGCAGAGAGATACTCTGTTCTTTAGGAGTGCTCCAACAGAGGTGTGCAGCTGAGGTGATTCCTGATCACCATAAGAGGAACAGAAGGATCACCATGGGAGCAACAGAAAGACACTAGAAACAAAGCGAAGAGTCTAGTCACAAATTTGCTGTAGCTGTTGTATGGATTGGATTGAATTAAGAGCAGAGGAGGGATCACCAGCATGACCTTAGCTGACCCATGAAACGCTGTGAGAGCAAAGAGTGGGGCAGCTTGACTCAGCAGTTGTTTAGGTAGGACAGTATGGCAGGGCAGAAGCACAGTTCATGCAGTTCTGTTCATTATACCAGCAATGTGTATTGTTCACAGTATGGTCTCAAAAGCAAGGTTCAGCTGGTGTACCACAGCAAGGAAATCACAGAGTCCTAACATGCGGTGGCACAACAGGAGTTCTGCTAAGGATGTGCCAGTGTCTGATAGCTGTGCTGTCACCTGTGGTTTCTTTGTCTTTGTTGTTGATTACTTGACTGATGGTACCTGCCAATGGCAGTATACTTACAAATATTAGGGGTATTTGTGTGCCTGGTGACAGCCTGCTGTGATTCTAAGGTCCAGTGTGTCCAGACAGTTAGGACTAACCCTCTTTCAGAAGTGCAGGGCATACCCTTTCTGGGTCATCTTGACTTCATTGTTCTTGTGCTAGACGTTGTATCTCTGCTGTTTTCTGTAAATCAATGACTGCTGAATTTTTTACACTGTACACGATATCCAGTCTTCTGTTGGATGCTATTATAGTGCAATCAGCTAACCTGTAACTTGTAGCTCCATGGCTCATAGGTAGGGATGTGCTACTACTCTAAGCAGAACTGTTTGCATCCTTGCTAAAATAGTGGAAGGGCATCATGACATCTTTGTAAGTTTTTTTCTGATTCTTCTTTTCCCCCAATTTTCCCTTTTTTTTTCTCTCCTGTTAACCCAGTTGAGAATGTTGGATGACTGAAAACAACTGGGACTGCCTTTTTTCCTTTTACTTTCTTTTCACTTATTAGCTCTCTTTTATGTGCTGGGAGAAGCCCGAATTGCCAAATAAAAAATATAATGCATTGCATGTATTTTGGCATGTATATTGTCAACTCATATGTAATATGGAAGGATGGGAAGTGGTTTTTTCAGGATTCATCTGAAACAAACCTTCGTTTGCCTAAGCTGCTCAGGGTTTCCTTCAGTCTGTGCTAGACGGTTTTTAGTCCACATGTTGCAAGTGACCAGCTTGGTGATCCACATTCAAGTATATTTGCAAACTCTGGTTCTGTTTGAAAAAATGAGTTTTGCTTTCTAAATTCAAATGAACAGGAAATGTTTTTCCCATACTCTGAAAATTGTGCTTCTCATGTTAAGTGGCATTTATTGTTTATTTTTTTAATTTCAAGAGAAGTAAGGGCTCTCCCCTATGCCTGCCTACACACCAGCTCATCAGAGCAGGCATTTCTGCAATGTTGACTACTGTATGTTACTGTGGCTGTGAGATCCTGAAAAGCAATGTCTTTTGAGTGTTTGGGGTTTTTTTCCATTTATCTTCTTCTGGCTTGTCTGAATGCCTGAGCAGTATCTGACTTATCTTCAGGATATTTTATCTTGGTGTTGACAAATACCATCTTCTGTGCTATTGCAAGATTTTTCTTTTGGGCATGCGGTAAGAAAATTCAATTGTCTTGGTGAATAGATGAGGCTGTCAAGTTGGAAGTGTCAAAGCTGCTGTAGATGCAGAGGAGACTACCAGGTGATTGAAAGAAAGTGCGTCCCTTTTTGTTGCACAACTGTATAACACAACCATGGAAATAAATAGAGTGGGCTTTTTTTAAAGCTCTTTCTGAATAGTGGCAGTGTGTACTGTCCTTGAATCTCAGGACTTTGGAGAGTTTGGGCTTTATAAACTTAACAATACATGTGTTTAAAATGCAATAAAACCCAAGGTAATGCTAAACTAGAAGTAGGGAAGTATTTTCTGAAAAGTAGCTACTTCCAGGAGAAGCTGAAGCAAAGGAGAGGAGTCAGGGTTTTATATGAGAATAAAAGTGATAAAATTTTGGTATGAGTAGATTTAGTGTGCTTTTCTGCTGTTGCTGTTTTTCAGTTAGTCAGAAAATAAATGGCGAGGGACAAGTGTCTTCTCTCCTTGGTTACTTGTGTGGTGATGTGTTTTAGGTGGTTGTGCTCTGAAAATGACAATAGGTCGTGGACTGAGACTGATAATCTGCTCTCCTTCAAATAAGAGAAGTCAGTCACCCCAGGCCCCTCCTGCCCACCCACCTCTTCCCTTTCTTAAGCAAAATCACTCTGAGCTTGCTGTCACTGTGAGTTGGCCAAAAGGAAGTTTTTTCACCTGATTCTCTTTTCCTAGAGTTGTGTTATTGCCTGGAGACCCACCACAGGCACAAATGCTCCTGTTCCTCCACACAAAAGCCTGCTTACCCTATGCCTGCCTGCCTGTGGGGACCCCCTGGTGGCCCAGGACTGCAGTCTTGCCCTCCCTCCCATGCAGCAATAGCCCACATGCCTGGCAGAAATACATACCTGGCAGTATACAGGTGCATGTGGAGTTCCTCTTCAGCACCAGCATGCCTCCCACCATCTTTAGTTCGTCTACAGTGGATCCAAGCCCAGCTACCTTTCTTGACACAGTTGAAAATAATTCAGGGATGAATAGTTCATGATCTGTGAGGCAGGACACTGCACCTACAGCATTCGTAGCATTGTCTAGAGATGAATCTGCAGACCCACTGTTGGGGACAATGTGGGAAGACTGGAATGAAACATTAACAAAAGATTAACTGAAGTACTGTGTCCTGTGAAGCTATTTACTTCTCACCATTAATGCTTTAGCTGAAGTAGTTGGTCAGAGTTTCATCATCATGGCTGGGCTTCGCGAACAAAGATTTGGGAAGGCTCTATCCACATTTGTAACAAGCACGCTGGTGACTTATGAGGCCAATACAAGATAGACATATCCGAATGCAAAAGGCACAGCAGAAAGACTCCTTAGATGGTATATTCTGCAAGACACGATTCTTTCTGCATTGTCTTTTCTCCTCAAGAGTGATCCTGCGTGTGTTCTCAAAGGAAACAGCAGCATTATAGATGGTGTGTCTCCAGGCCTCCTGATTTGAGGCCAGAGTAGACCAGTTATGTTGATCAATATGGCCGAGGCTGAGATGTTGTTTCAGGGAGTCCTTGTATCTTTTCTTCAGGGTTCCTCTCTTGTGGCAGCCAGTGGCAAGTTCACCATAAAGCAAGATCTTAGGGAGGTGGTGGAACTTCATCCTGGAGACGTGTCCTGCCCAAAGCAGCTGTGTTCTCAGCAACATGGCCTCAATACTTGTGACTGCTACTTGTTCTAGAACAGATGTATTGGTCACATAATCTGACCAGTGGATGTTTAGGATTGTACGGAGGCAGCGTTGATGGAAGCATTCTAGGAGTCGCAGGTGGTGGTGGTAGATGACCCATGATTCGGAACCATATAAGAGAGTAGACAGCACAATGGCTTTGTAAACACTGATCTTGGTGCTTTTCTTCAAGCGTTTATTACGCCATACTCTTTTATGGAGTTTTCCAAAAGCACTATATGCCTTTGCTAACCTGTTGTCTATCTCCCCATCAATCTTACCATCCGAGGAGATGAGGTTACCTAGGTAATTAAACTGCTGGACTGATTTGAGCTCTGATTGGCCAATGGTGATGTGGGGATGACGGAAGACTTCCTGAGGTGCAGGTTGATGGAGAACTTCTGTCTTCTTTAAGCTGACTTCCAGCCCAAAGAGGTCGGCAGCATCTCCAGAGCAGGATGTTAAACGCTGCAGAGCTGCTTCTGTGTGGGCAATAAGGGCGGTGTCATCAGCATAAAGCAGCTCCCAGACAAGATGATTTAAGGTCTTAGTGTGGGCCTTCAGTCACCTTAGGTTGAAAAGGCTTCCATCAGTATGGTATCGGATGTAGATACCATCCTGATCATCGGGGTCTGCTGTGGCCCTTTGGAGCATCATGCTGAAAAAGATTGAGAATAGGGTTGGTGCAAGAACGCAGCCTTGTTTCACACCATTCTTTACTAGAAAGGGTTCAGAAAGTGCGTTGCCATATCTGGCTTGGCTGTGCTGATCCTCATGGAGTGAGAGGTCAGAGTTTAACACTGGGTTATTGGCAGTTGTGGATGCCTTCAGTCTCATCTGCTCTGTTTGAGTCTTTCTTGCAAGCTTCTCAAAGAAGGTGCAAGGAGAGAATTTCAGCAGGAATTTCTGAAAGGCTAAACTGGGTACAACTAAAAAGCAGGCTCCCCATCACCTCCTCTGAAAGTGTCGACCCAGCCATCTCTACCCCTTGTGAAAGTATATGACACGACATTCAGTCTTCATAATTTTTTCAATATCTGATAGATTCCTCTTCTTAGTAATAGGACAGGAAATTCAAACTATCTCTGGACAATTGCAGCAGTTCTTGGATGGTTAAAATTTAATATCTTATCCTGCTGTTTCTGGTATGACACTGATACCCACAGGTATATTTCTTCCATGTCTTATTGCCTAATTATATCAGTTATGAATGAGTCAGAAGAAGCATGGGAATGGACAAAAAATTAATTCTCAATTTAGATAGGTGAATGGCTTGAACAAGGAATAATATTGGTCCTCAGCTTCTAATCTTAAGCAGGCTGACCACTCTCAGACAAAATAAAGGGCAGAGACTTCAAAATGACAATTAAAAAGTGAGTTAAATGAGGCTATTATGTACAGTAATCAAAATACTAGATTTCTAAAGTTAAATCATACTTCTTGCCTGTCAAGTATATTTCAAGCTGCAGATTTTTTTTGTGTCACTAAGTATAGTGATCTGGATATACAAATAGAATTTACTTTTTAATATACCAGCTATAAAGACAAAATTTTAAATCTCTTGCTACCTTGTTCTTCATTTATGTTATTCTTCCATATCATCTCTTAAGTGTTCATTTCCAAGTTTCATTAACAACAGAAAGGAGAAAGCACGTTGTTTTGGAGGCTGGATAATAAAAAAGGCAGTTCAATTTCCCAGAATATGTTTCAAGTCGAGACACATATTTACAAAGAGGGAGAAGGAAAAAAATGCATTTTTCCTAAGAACAGTGCAGTACATGCAATGCCACCTGGGAAGGGGAAGGGTTATAATGAACACATTAAAAGGAATCTTAAAAATGTGGCTTAGAAATCCCACAGCCATCATGTGACTGAAATTTTAATGTACCAAAAGGAATACTGTAACATGCTATCACTCTAGTTTTCACTATGTGTGCTTCTAATTGCAGCATTGTTCCACAGTCTCAACATTGCATAGTAGAAGCCTATGCTCAGGAAAGAAGGTGCAGCAAAGCTGATGAGGGATGATACTCCAGTTTGTCACGTCATAGATGCATTCTCTAACCTTTGCCTTTCAAAATGCAGGTGGGCAGCTGTGGTGGATTGACTTTAGCTGGAAGCCAGGTGTGCCCACAAAGCTGCTCTATCACTCCTTTTCCCAGCTGGATGAGGAAGGGCGGGGGAGAGAATAAGATGGAAAACGATTTGTAGGTTAAGGCACTTTACTGAAGCAAAAGTGAAAGTTTGTGCATGCATAAACAAAGAGCAAAATAACAAGGTTTATTCTCTACTTCCCATCAGCAAGTGGTGTTTGGCTACTTCCTGGGAAGCAGGGCTTCAGCTTGCGTATTGGTTGTTCCAGCAGGCAAAGATTGTAAATAACAAATTCCCCCTCCTTCCTCCTCCTTTTCTTAGCTTTTATGTCTGAACTGCTGTCATATGGCACAGAATATCCCTTTCATCAGTTTGGGTCAGCTGGCCTAGTTGTGTCCCCTCCCAGGATCTTGCTGCTCCTTCCCTTCCTCTGCCCCTCGATGGGAAGAGCGGTGGGGTAGGAAAGTTGAGCTGCTGATATTGTGCCAGTGCTGCTCAACAGTAGCCAAAACACTGGTGTGTTACCTTTCTAGCTAACAATGCGAAGCACAGCACTGCGAGGGCTGCTATGGGAAAATGCACTCCACCTCAGCCAGACCCAATACAATAGTAAATTAGGGATTACCTAAATGCAGAACTCGGGTTGCCTAAGAGAGTTTTGAAGATGAACAAGTAGGTGGGTACCAACTTCACATGAGCTGAGTGGGAAGTAGACTAGAACTTGAGTAGGTTGAATAAGACCATTCAGTTTTGACTCATCCTGTTTATTAAAAATACAAATATCATTCCTTACAGCTCACCTGGAGGCACTGCACCATCCTCATTGCATTCACTGGCACCTTAAACTTTCTGACCCAAAGGATTTCTCCCAAGACCTTCAGCTGCCCTGATGGGGGCAATTACTCCTGCTTTGCAGAGGAACTCCAGGGCAGAACTGATATGCAGTGTCTGCCTACTGTGATAGCAGAGCCTCTGTGGTTTAATGCAGAGTTTCAGCGCTTGCTTAATAGGACAGGACACCAGGGAAGTTGTTCTCCCTTCTTACTGACAAAAAGAAATCTCTGATTTTGTTCAAGCTTTTCCATTTAAATGGGAATAGATGACATCAGAGACCCAAAGGTTGTCCTCAACAAATAATAGGAGATATGACATGGACTGCGGGAAGTGTACACTTGCTGAGGTGCAGAGCCTCCTGAGAGTCCTTCAGAGCACATGCACATTTGCAGTGCGTGAAAGAAGTATAATTACGTTCATCTGTTCTGTGCTCAGAGTATAAATGATACCTCTCAAGGCCAATTACTATGTCAACAAAAGTAAGAAAGTATCCTTTTCAAGTTGATTGAAATTGAGATATCTCAGTGTACCTAATGGAGTAGATAATTTTTACACATGAAGCTTAACAACCTGACCTACAGTGTTACAATTTATAAACTGTGGAAAAAAACCCCAACTCTTTGGGAGCTGTGCTAGCCAACAACACGAGTACACCTTTGTTGTCCGTTGAAATCCATCCATCCCTGAATCGCTGTGAGAGTACACTAGACAAAAGCAATATTATTTCAATATGTGAACTACACAGAACATGTATCACAAACATTTTCTTCAGAGTATGAGATTAATAGCATTTTTTTCTATAAATAGTTCTAATTCTTAAAGCAAATTTTTCGAACCATAATATGACCTATTGGTATATTTTAGCTAAGAGTTACTTTTTCTTCTATGTTTAGTTATTGTTTTTTTGTTTCTAGTCTCAGTATGAATAGAGATTTATGTCTTTTTAATAATGAGATTTGGACTGAAAAACATGGGAAAATAAATTGGATTTATATATACATATATAAATACAGACAGATACATATTATTTTTGATATCAAGCAGAGAGACATGACCAAACAAATCCAGAGATTGTAAAAGATTGGAAAAAAAAATTACAACAATATTAGCAGGACGATTACATTAGTGTAACGGAGAAAACTTGATAAATAATGGTCAAAAAAGCAGAATTTAATTTTATTGATAGCACATACACGTAGTTCATGTCTCCAGGACTTTGAGTACAGAACTTCAAAGCAGGCAAGCTGACAGTAACTGACAGTGGGGAAGACAAGTAATCTGAGAGGTAGAAAGGTGAAGGGGTAGAAAGGCGGAAACAAGTAAGGATCTAGTGATGTTTTAGCTGACAAAAACCCAGGAATGTGTATGTGATCTTCTCAAAACAGTCTCCCCGTGCAACACATGGGGATGGTTGCATCGACAGCAAAGTTTATTAATAAAGTTTTTTGATCATTCATCAAATACATGTGGTTTTTGGAAATTATTTTAAAACATATGGTTTGATACTGGTAAAATTATCAAAGGAGAGTTGCTGTATGCGATATGACTCAAAAGCAAATTATCATCGTGCAGACTTCATTTCTCCTCCGGGACAGAGCGTATGACAGGAGAAGGCTTTCAGGGACTGTGTGCAGTCTTTCTCTAGTGATGATTTAACAAGTTTCATACTAAACTGTTGAACAAATAAAACTGTATGTAGGAAATCCACCTCCCAGACAAAGGCAATGAACCATGAAGAGAAACCCTATTCCTTCAAATTTATTGAGGATCAAATGTAGATATCTTTATGTCAGATAATGCCTTTCCATTCTGTCTGATCAGTCATGATAGAATAGGTGTTTCCAAATGGAAGTCACAGTGCCAAGCCCAGCAATGCTGTCTGTAACCTGGTTGACTGGCTGTCATATATCTCAATATAACATGGTTTGGAAGCACATGCTTGATTTAAAATACAAAACATTTCTATGAAATTAATAGTGAGGTTAAACTAAGCATCAGTGATAGAAAAGATTAATTTTTACGTTTCTCTCATTTTGCATTTGACATTATTCACTGTTTTCCACATTTCCATGGTTGTGTATGTGAATATACAATGAATTGCTGTAGAGTTTTGCTGTAGGTATATCTTAAGAACTTAAAAAGTAGATATGCTACTGTACCCTTCTGCATTTTCTGAACTCTCTCTAACACTTCTGGGAATTCATCTTGCAATTCTGTAAAAAAAGGCTTACTGTTCCCACCAGGACCCCTGAGGAAAAGAGCGATCTCATTTCAAAGCAAGTTCTTCGCATAGTGAATAAAGCCCCAAGGAACCACAGAAACAATAAAAGGATCTCCCACTTCCCCTTTGCAATGCCAGGCAGTGATTTTTTAGTTGGTATCACATCCAAAGAAAAATTATGCTGTAACCGTGTATTATAATAAAATAATTGTGTATCTGATTTGTTTTGTAAGTAGAATTTCCACCCACTCCCCTCATTTGTTTTTCTCTTCTGTACATAGAAATTGAAGCACAACAATATTAGAACATAAACTCTTAATTTTTTGGTGGGTATTGAAAAAACTGACATGCAGCAAAGATTAAAATAGCCTGACAACTTTGCTTCTACTCTCTGGTTATGCTATACATACTGGCATTAAAGATTCAATAAAGGGAGAAGAGCCATTAAAGATTCATTGGAACATATAAGTGGGGGTGCCTCAGTGCCAGCTTTTGGGATGCTACACCAACTCCTCCTTTGTCGCTGAAGAAGACACAGGGGCTGAGGCAGGCAGAAATGTCCCATCCTACACTGTAGCTTTGCGAGCTGAATTCCTCTTTAGTTCCTGTTGTGTGTGGCCGGAAACAATCTCCTGTCTGATTTTGTAGTGCTGCCCAGTGCTGGTCAATAGTTGCCAGTTTTCACATTATAGATGGTACATATGAAAGGATTTTAATAAGGTGAAGTGATTTATACTTACATACATTTTTGTCTGCTGTTCTTGAGGCTTTTTTGCATTCCTGTGGATTAAAAAATGTTATAATTGCAAACTGGGAAGTTATGTGGGCCTTAGTATTAGGGAGATCTGGCGGTAAAAAAGGAGACGAGGTGTGCATGCTGATTGAATACTCTAGGGGATGGGGACCTCTGGAACTTCCTGGGGCCCATAGGGGTATTGGTAAACCAGGCCAGGCCAGGCTGTGAGTCCCGGAGCCACACTGACCTGCTGGGAGCTGAGCCACAACTTAGCCAGGCTTCTTGGTATGGTGCAGGTGACTCAGAAAAGAATCAAAAGAAAGACTGGAAAATATTAAAGAAAGAGGTTTTATGAATTTGATCCATTCCGTTTAACTTTTACCTAGATTTAACACTGTATAAATTTGTGGTCTCAATGTTGCTAAAATTCTGTGAGAGCTTGGAACAGTATTCAAAGGGGGAAAAAACGAAGATTTTTCCTAATTCATTATTGTACCTGATACTTCTGGAAGGGAGACGCCTTAGAGAGAAAAGATGATAACATACCTAGGGCCTATCTGTAAGTAGAGACCTAGATGGCAGGAAATAAATGGTGGAGAAACCTTTGGTCTAGCAAGGGTGGAGAAGAACCAAGAACAAATGAATCAAGGTAAATGCAAACTAGATCTTGGACACATCTTTTGAACAGTAAAAAAAATCTGATACTGATACAGTTTATGGCAATTGCAGATTACCATTACTGGAAATTTAAAAGTAATAATTTTTTTTAATTTTTTGCCCTTCAAAATTAAAACCTTTATGTGTGTAATATTGTATTTTTGCACATCATTATCCACTTGATACAGATACATCTACTCAGTTCTTGCTGAAACCTTTGTATTTCTTTTTAGGAATCTTGTATACTTCAAAAATGAGTCACTTACTCTAATTACTTGAAATTAATACTTCTGGTAAATGAATGGCATGTCTGATTATTTTTTGTTTCTTTGCTTGCTTCTTTTTCCAGAAATGTTTAGGAGAGATGCAATGCATTCATTAGCAAGACGTTAACATTCATTTAATGTAATTACCATCCTTTTTCCTAAGTGGAAAGATTCCCTTTTCAACCAGAAAGCTGTGCTTTGAGCTGATAACAACATTGGAAAACTGACTTTGCTGAGGCAAGAGGAGAGTGCTGAGAAAGGCCTGAGGAGGGGGACTGCCAGAGCTTACATCAACCAGGGAGAAAATGAGGGACGGGGGTGGGAACACTATATGCAAATACTTCCTTCTCTAAGTATTAAAATGTCAGAGCCTTATTCATCCAGCAAAATCATTACCTTTCACCAAGAGCAAAAGGAAAATTCATAGTTTTGTTCACCGAAATATTGCCGCATTCTACGCAAAGAGCTATTGTTGCTACTCAATAGAAGAGATCTTTATGGCTGCATAGGATTCATATGATTTAGGGAGTGTTTCAGTTTCATTTGCTAATTATTAAATTCTCACAAGATGCCAACCTGCAATTTTCTCCAAAGTCTGTTGACTTTTTATGAGGTGGACTAGAACATCCATTTGAAAAGCTAAACAAAGGAAGCCTAGGCACCATGCAAATCACACTTAAATAGTCCAACCGGGTTATAGATTTTGTACGTACAGGTGGGTTTCACTCACTGCTGCTGATAATTCATCCAGGACATGGTTAATGAATTATGTGTTTCACTATGCCCATTCAGGCTTTGCCCTTCCCTAGTGCTAGAGATTTTTCCTGAAAAGTGATGAGGCACAGATGATTGAGCTGAGTCCCCCTTTTATCACATCCATTTTTATACCCTTTCATAATGTTTGTTGCCTTCGTTTTCAACACTTTCTTAGGATAAGTAAAAGTTTTAATGTTTAGTAAAGTTACCCTGCAAGTGTATCCCTTTGTTGTGTTAGTTCAGCTCAGGACTGACCAGCTAAGCAGGCTTATTATAAATGGAGGACAAAATACAGCAGGAAGTAATGGCCGAGGAAGGCCTACCAACCCAGGCTGCCGTGACACTTTCTTTGCATGTATATGTAGCCTTTCAAAAAGCTGAGCATGTTAAGAGGGGAAGTTTGCTTCCTGGGACTGCTGAAATCAGGAATACAAATAATTCTAATTACATTCTAAATGATAGCATTATAAGATTTGCATGGATGCCCCTTTGTTCATGTCCTTGCTATTTTCTTTTATTTTTCCCACCCTTTGCTGCTAGCCTTGTATATCCTTGTGCGAGGCACAGTTCTTTAAAAAAAAATGGGAATAAAGAAGCTTTTTTCTCTTTCCATCAGCTAAACTTCCCTTAGAAGCTGAACAACGTCCTCTTTATCAAGATTATGGGTTTCCACATCTTGGCATACTATTTCTTTCCTTTAGTGCATTCCAGCAAACTGAACTACGAGTGATGAAAGTAGAGAATAAGGCTTGTGTAAGGCTATACTTATTCACTTACATCAAGTGCATTTATTTACATGAGTAGGGCCAGTGGGATATAAGTTGCGTTTGGAACTATAAACAGCACATACCTGTGTTTCAAAAGATGACACATCTGTAACATTCTACCTTGAATGTGAAAAAATTGGTATTATTCATAGAAATATTAATGAAAGAAAACAGCTGCCAGTCTTTTGAGCCATTTAGAACAAAAATGAAGCCCAGTCCTGCATCCTACCCATAGCGTGGCCTTGACTTGCATTAACAGGAAAATGTAGTAGACCTAGCTGTTGTGGAAGTATGGACTAATGGCCTTTGCATTATTCATGCTAAATACGTACTTCTGAATCATGAGAAGGCTTTTATTGGAGAAGCTACTGAGAAACCAAACACTCTGTTGACAGCCTGAGTGCTTTTTAATTCCCATTCACTTATGTAGATGGGTATGGCAAGCAGTGTCCTGTGACATTGGCCATTATATTTGGTTCTAGTACATTGAATCACTCCAGCTTCAACATGAAAATCTACAGTAGGAAAGATTGTGGCTTGGCAAGTATGGACTTCACACGTTAGGGAACAATTCTTTGCTGGGAGGGTATTGTAGTACAGGAACATGTTATCTCAAGAAGTTATAGATTATCCATCCATGTAGGTTTTTAAGTCTAGGATAAGCAAAACTAAGATTGCTCTGGTTTGCTGTGGTGATAGTTCTGTTGTGAGCAGAAAGGTGGACTAGATGAGAGCCAGACATCCATTTGAATCAGTGTATTTATGATTGTATGGCTTTTCCAGTAAAATTTATACAATCTATGCTCTCATTTTCACTACACTTTCTCAAAATCCAAGTATAAACAATTATTTTTACAGGAAAAGTAAACCAGAATCAACACACTTTTTTGCTGGTAAAGTACTGTCCTTTTTAATAGTGAAAATAAAGTTTGTCCCTTGGATCTCACTGAAGAGAAATACGACTGTTATTTCAGTGAAACCATAGGGAGAATGATTTTAATTTGAATCCAGCTGTTGTTACAATGAAATTCAAAAGGCAATGTGGGCCATAATAAGGACCTAAAAAACTGTGGTTCGATAGTCAGTATTGATCTCTCGTATTGATTTCAGGGAAACCAAGATTTCATTCTATGGCATGAAGAGCCTCACAAGAGCTTTCCAGCAATTAATTTCCTTTTAAATCCTTCTCTAATGGCTCAACCAGTATTTTAAATTTAATTATGCTCATTCTTTGTGCAAAGATGATTCTTAAAATTTGGAATAGATTTAAAGAAATACAGACTTCTTACATGTTCAGGCGCAAACCCTCTGGTTTGCCTAAAGAAAATTAGTCTTTTATTACCAGAGCAGATGAGTTAGACTCATGTAACTCTAATAACCTTTCTCACACTTATAGCATTCTTTACCTGCTGTGGGGAATTATTAAAGAAAGTGTTATTCTCACCTATCTTGAAAAACTTCAAAGTCTG
Organism: Corapipo altera; assembly: GCF_003945725.1. Taxonomy (NCBI): domain Eukaryota; kingdom Metazoa; phylum Chordata; class Aves; order Passeriformes; family Pipridae; genus Corapipo; species Corapipo altera. Next base: position 12,831,477 of record NW_020884874.1, read on the forward strand.
AGCTATATATGCCTACGGATCGGCACAGCCAAGTATTCATCCCTATGCAAATTATGTTTTGGAAAACAATATTCAGTCCATACAGTGAAAGACTATGATGGAGGGAGAAAGGTAAAACTAGATTTGTTTTGGACTACAGTGAAGTTTTCTCAGGGTTGAAAGTTTCCTGACATTTAATGGAGCTGAAAAATGCAACCAGTCTTGACATTACTTGAATTTGAATGGATTTCTCTGATTGAGCACATTCTCTAGCTATTTCTCTGGTTGTCTTTTTAGTTTTTCTGAAAAGTGTTTCATAGCACTTCTTAAAAGAACACCCAAAATATTCTGCCTTCCAGTCACTTGTCCTTTCATGACTACATTAAAAAATGAACAAAAAGACTTAGAATGTATAACCAATGAAAGAAAAGGAAAGCAGATGGGAATTGATGTGCAGCAAAAGCTGAGGACTGTAGAAAGCATGCTAGGCAAGGAGAGGCAGAAAACAGGAGGAGAAGTGATTTTGCTTTGCTTGAGGGTAGGTGATTGTGTTGTCCTTGCAGGGAAGGGAGGAAGTTGTTTGTTCATTTTGTTTCAAGAGAGAAATCAGAAAAGTAGAAAGATTCGTAGAAAAATCCAGGGGGTGTACTGTATGGCAATGACAAAATTCTTTCTGTTCCAGCAGTAGTTAAGGAAGATAGAAGCTGGATACTTGTAAATGAGAAACCTAATGCAGTCTCCATCCAGAGGAGCACTCTGTGCTGCTAGTGCTGGTTGGCAGTGAGGAGGTTCAACAGACGAGGAAATAAGTTGCTGTTGTACAGGTTTATTAAAGACCAAAGAGATGATTCAAATATTCGTTGTCCTATCACCTCGCCATTGATCTGAAATGGCAGCAGATCTGGGATCTGATTAATCAAGTATTAAGGAAAGGTTAAAATAATTCATTTTAATCAATGTAGATTTATAGGCAAGACCTTTTGTCAGAATAGTGTTGTGCCTTTTTTGAGGTGGTTGCTAGTTGAGGGGTAGTCTTGAAATTGTGTATTTCAACTCTTTTCTGTCTTTTGAACTTCATATTACACAACCTTTTGATTAAGAAACTAGAATGAATACAAAATCAGCATTGTACACACTTTAGATTATTTTAAAAGGCGCAGTTTCTAAACCTCAATGTGTTTCTTGAGCAAGGAGGGCGATGAATGTATGCTATTTCACATTACTATCAGTGGGTGTGGAAGAAGTGAGAAAATCATTCCACATAAAATTTGCAGATGACACAGTTAAAGGGGGTGATAATAGTTAACAGAACAAGCTGCTATACAGTGGTCTGCTCTGATTGCTATGGACTAAATGCGAGAAAGCAGTAGGAGTTTGTATAAGGTCAAGTAAAAGGCCATTTATTCCTATATATAGGAATAAGTACTGTGGACCGTGTTGATATTATTCTGTCCTAGGAAGCAGTAACAGAAAGAGTTGAGACATTGTATGTGGGATTAGCAGGGTATGACCTTCTACTATGAATGTGTGGTGCAAAAGGGATAATGAGTTTTTTGATATGTGAACAAGGAAATATTGAGGACGTCTTAGTTATGGTGTGACTGGCTTTGGGACACTGTCCCAGTCCATTGTTCAGAATTGAAGAATACTGACGTTTGAAGAGAAGAGCTGCAAGATTGCTTTTAGTGAAAGGCTGAAGAATCTTGGCCTATTTAATTAAAGAAAAATAAGACTAGAGGGCGAGTTGGTAGAATTTTGTATATGTTAAGCAAAAATTAATGAGTGTCAGGAAGCAGTGGTAAAGTGAAAGTTCATGCTACACAAATTCCTCCTAGAAATAATAGACACAGATTTTTAATAGTTAGGTAAATATTCTCTGGAGCAACTTGCCAAGTCTCTCCATTGCTGAAAATGGACAGTATTGGATGGCTTTATAAAATATGTACTCTGATTCAAATGGGAATTAATTCTGAGAGGTCTCATGGCCTACTTTATGCAGGAGGTCAAAGTAAGTGGACATATGGATCCCTGCTAACATGATAGCTTATATCTATGTTCTTTTGTTGGAACTTTTGCACAGGTCAACCCAGTCAAATGCAAAAAAAAAAAAAAAAAGAAAATAGTTAGAATAAGTACCTGCAGTAATTGTATTCATTTTAGTTTTCAATCATGTCACTGTAACAGACAGCTTCAGTAGAAACCCTTTGTTTACAAAAAACCATCCTGCAGTAGCTTCCCAACAGAGGCAGCTTAGCCAGGATGCCGCATTGCACCAAGCATAACTGGTTACATGGGCAGCCAGCCACTGGTCCCTCATAAAGCTCTTCCGAGAAACTGATTTTCCTTCAACGTATTTTGAGCTTTATTTCTGATTTATCAACTAAAGTTGAAGTTTATAGCTATTTTTTTTCTTTTTCCTGTTTTAACTTCTTTTCATACAACAGGTAGCTGACAAAAAACATAATGTGACTTGGTGATAGAGAGTTGAAACTACAAAAAAATCACACTAGAAACAAGGTTGAAATAAGCTTTTCTTCAAACAACTTAATTAGGAATTTGGTGGGTTCCCATGCTCTGAAGTCAGACAAGACTGGATGTCTTTCTGAAAGAGGCTTTTGTGCAAGAAGTTCTGATTTCAATTCCAGGGTTGCTCTGTAGAGTGTTTTGATGTGTGATATCCAGGGTAAGATTGCACGAATGGATTGTTTCCATTTTAATTATAATATCATGGCATGAAAAATATTAAGCTGTGTATTTTTCTAGATACCCTGTACTGCTCAGGTTAGCTGTTTGGTGTGAAGCTGCCTAAATGCTAGAATTGGGATCAAAAGAATTTTGTTGGAAAAAATTAGGGAATTCAAACAGGCAAATACTAGATTTCTTAAGAAAGCAACAGATAGGAATTATGAAAAAATAAGCGGAGGTTACCTTCTATCTTGTTTACACCTATGCTGTGATAGTTTACTTTTCTCAAAAGTGATCTTAGCATTAAATATATTGAACATTAAAAGTTCTGGGATAGTGCAGTGAGGCAAGTTGGAGAGGATTCACAAGCAGGTAGACAGTGAAATCCTTCAGAGATCTGAAAATGTTACTTCTTAGTACTAAATATGGAGTAAGCAGGTGTATGAAGTTTTTTTTCTCTGAGTGTTTCTTCTCAAATTGTGAACCTTGCATACTTTGGGTATGAAATTACACCTGATGTTTGTTTGCTTGATAATAAAACAAAAAAAGCACTTACCCTGGCAGTCTGCATTGTCATTTTCTCCAGGGTGTTCTCAATGACAAGAAAATTGTTTGTCTGCTGAAACTTTCAATTCTGGCTCAGATTTCACTTTAAAGAATCTGTTTTTCTCTGTGTCCTATTTCAATTGATTGAAGTAAAAACTAAAGACATCACATCAGGTTCACCTCTAGTGAGACTGGGCATGCCATCATTGAATGTTGTCGATGTAAAGTTACGTTTCTGAACTCAGTACCTGTAATTTGTGAGGAAAAAATTGCCTATAAAATCCCATTTGTATAGATCACAATTGCAACTGTCATAATTGTTTCATAGAATGGAATCATAGAATGGTTTGGGTTGGAAGGGACCTTTAAAGGTCATCTAGTCCAACCCACCTGCAATGAGCAGGACCATCTTCAACTAGAACAGGTTGTTCAGAGCCATGTTCAGCCTGACTTTGAATGTTTCCAGGGCTGAAGCATGTTCCACCTTTCTGGGCAACCTGTCCCAGTGTTTCACTACCCTCATTGTAAAAATGTCTTCCTTATATCTATTCTGAATCTCTCCCCTTTCAGATTAAAACCACTTCCCCTTGTCCTATTGCAATAGGCCAGCTGGTTGCAGAACTATTTCACCTAAGTAGAGGTTTGCTTTCAAAACACACATCTGAATTGCACTCAATTTCTGTCCTGAAACACCAGGAGGAAGATGGAAGAGATGAAAAGAATGGACAAAAGAAGAGGCTTGAGCTGAATGGGCATAATTTTTAAATGCCTCATGAGCTTCATCCAGTTTCATCAGAACTTTTCTTCAGTCAGGAGCAGGGGGGAATGGGATTGTGAGACTCAACCTAAGTTGTGTCAGTGAAACCTTAGAAGAAGAAAAGCACAAAGCTTCAGGAAACCAAAAATCAGTATATCCAGGCAACAAAAGCATTTTTATTACAAAGAACCAAAAAGCATCACACAACAAAAGGTTTGCTGAAAATGGAAAAAAGGAAAGCTAAAGGCTTTGGCTTTCCCAAAAAATAGTGAAAAAGAGACAATGCAATATGCTTTTCTTTGCAGGATGAGAAGGTCTTGCCTACAAGGAGTTAGGAGGGGTGGAACCACCAACACTGGGAGGTACCTTCCACTGTTTGCATTGCCTCTCTGTTCCTATTCTGCTTCTTTCATAAAGGAAGGCTTTTCAGTTGGTGATCATTTAATATATAGAGGAGTTCTTTCTCTGGGATTTCATGATCTCAGTCTGAACTGACACAACCAACAGTCATTAGTGGAGAGTAAACTGAGGCAGGGAGACCTGAAGATATCCATGATAGGTCTGTACTAGAACTGGGACTAGGCGTGGTGAAAAAAATCCCATAGTTAAAGACCTCTACCTGGTTTTCCTCATCTCCACTGTGAGGGTAAGACCTCTGGACCAAGGACCATAATTTCTATCCCACAAGCCAGGCTGGACTACTGAAGTGCTTTGTCTGTCTGACTTGCAAAAATAATCAGACACAGTAGAAAGCCTAACAGGTGCTTGCCAGAGGGTCAGAAGTTGCAGGGTTGCTTTTATTTTAAACTGCTTGACACTGCTATGACCCAAGCTCAAGAGGCCACATGGACTCAGCATGGTTGCTGCTGCTGCAACTTCCACATTCCTATTGTTGGGCATAGGCAGAGGGAGGGCAGAATTGTCTTAAGGTGACACTACTTTTGTATGAGGCTACATACATCTGCAATGACATCTTCTCCACCCCTGTGGTGGATTGACCTTGTCTGACTGCCAGGTGCCCAGCAAGCTGCTCTCTCACTTCCTCACTTCAGCAGGACAAGAGGAGAAAGTAAGATGAAAAATTTGTGGGTTGAGATAAAGGTAGTTGATCCCAGCCAGACCCAGTATGAGCCCCAAGGACCCTGCAGACAGGTTGTTCTCATCTTAGCAATTTCTTCCCCTTCTGACAAGAGTGACAATTCCCAGCCATTCTCATTTCCAGACACTCCTGAAATACAGCAGTGCACCCTCCCAGCTGAGTAGTCCAGGAGTGCCCTAAATGTTCATTAGACTAACCCAAAGATTAAGCAAGCAATTTAGAAAAGATTAAATCAATGAGATGTTTCTCCTTGATTTGATCTCTCCCTGTGCTCAGTCGGCAGCTCCTCAGCACCCCAAGATGTCCCATCTCTGTGTTTGGGCATGAAAGGTTTTGAGCAGGTTGTGCAGACCAATTTGTAGTTTTATTATTGCATAAATCTCAATCATCTTCATTTTCTCAGAATGTCATCTGTAGAGAGCCGTAAAAACATTGATCTTTGTGTAAGGTTTGTGTTGAAATTAATATTATTGTTATTCTTCCTTCTCAGAGTCTTGTAGTTTGTTCTACAGTGTAAATTGGATTTTTAATTCTGATCTCTGACTATGAAAAGACATTGTTCATTCTACCACAAATACTCTTTCTTGAAATGAAATACTCTTCTTGAAGCAGGGGTTTCTGAAGCCACAGGTCTTGAAGTGTTTTAAACTAGAAGAGGATAAATTGATGATATAATGTGTCTTCCTAATATATGATGAATTTCAATATAGCATGTTTCATTAATATTATATAAGGAAATTATTTGCAGGGAAATTAAGTGGTTGACACAGGTACTAAATAATAAAAGCATATAAATTAAATTCAAGCATACAATTAGTTACAAGATTAATCTATCTCATCTGGTCCCATGATATCTCTCAAGTATGCCTGCATATTCATAATCGTATTAGTTGAGCTTGAAATTATTTATATGTACACCTTAATACGATACTGATGATATTTTGTACATCACATAGTTGTACAGTACACACAGCTAAAGTGTGATACTTCCTTACAGTGTAAACTGAAAACTAACAAAAAAAAATACCTGGTTCTCAGATTACTGTCATATTTGAAGGGCCATATACTGCCCACCTGTGCATGCAGTAAGGAAGGGATTACAGCAGTGTGCAATGATTTGGTACCAAAACTTTCTCATTGACGGCTACTGTTTTGTTCAGATAATTTCCCCTGACAGGCCCTCTGATGTCTGTCCGGGCACTTGGCCTAGTGATCAGACTTGGGGAAAATATACATACACAAGGAAAAAAAAAATCATTAATTTCATGTAAAGCTGAATATTTGAAGGGCCATTGTCATGCCGGATTTGGTGGGTAAAGATATTTTTGCAGCTGGAAACAGTCTTCTATGATGTCGTTTCCATCTGTCTTCCCAAGAAAATAAATCTTCTTGATAAATTACAGTCTGAAGAGGCTGAACGACACCCTGTTTGGTAAATTGTAGTCACTGTATTTCACAAGTCTCAACAACTTTTCAGTCTTGTTCTGGATTTCCCTGCTCCTGCCTGAGTGGTCCACCAGGATATTTTGACCTTCAGAGATATTTACATGGCGGAACTGAGCGTTGAATGCAATGGCCTTAGGAAAGCACACTCCCAAGTCATGGCAAACCCCATCATGGCCTGTTGCACCTGCTTAACTCACATATAACAGTAGATCCGTGTGTTCAAACTGGGCTTTATAAACAAAAGCATTTGACTTATACAAAGTAATTTAATTACAATTGAGTTAAATTTTAGTTTATTCCATAAGTAAATGAAGGAAATTAAAAACTAGGGGTTTTTCTGTATCTCTGAAGTATTTAGGTGCTTTATAACCCCACATGGACCTTGTCAGATAAGCCCTTCAACACATAAGTTATATATTGCTTAAATGCAACGTGTAAGGTACCTACAGTCATGTCACAGTATGGCCTGCATGAACATATGCACTCAACCCAGCATGTGTACTGTAAATGAGGGACATGTCACTTGATTCACTTATGCAGCTATGAGGAAATTTCGGCCTTTTCTTCATTTATTTTGTTTCTTATTAGGAAAAAAACCCATCAATGGAAAATGAAATGCATATTGTTACAGTGAAATCCTATTTAATGGCTAACTTCAATTCTGAAAGGCCAGGAAACAGGGTTTTCATCCCTCAGTTATAACTACAGCCTTAGGTGCCTTTCAGAGGGGTGATTTCTGGAGAGCAAATGCTATTGAATAACAAGGAATTCTTCCAAATATTTTTAATGCTAATTGTGGGTTTATGCATGTATTTTGGTTAAAGTAGCTGTGTAAAGCTTTAGAGCAGAGTGTCTCAAATGTCATGCTTGCACAGAAAATTATTTAATCCCTGATTTTTCCTCACACTTTTCATTTCAACTGTCAGACTGACCCTCAGATCTCTTACTGCAAGCACAGATCTGAACTGTGCTGGGAGGGAAACTAAAATAAACTTGCCAGCTGAAGGTTGTGACCGCACTTGTATATGGTCAGGAGGCAAAAGTTCCTCTGCAAAAGAAAAGCAATTGATCTGTGAGAAAGCCTTCCTGCACCCCAGTGGACTTTTTATTCTGGTTTTGAGAAGCCATCCTTTTGGAGAGCTGCCTGGTTGTCTTCAAAGATAGAGAGCAGTTTGAGATCATGCAGGCTGATTGAAGGAAGTGATTGTCCTGTTTTACTCTGTACTGGTTTAACCTCACCTCAAGTAGTTTGTGCAAGGTTTTAAAGCTATTAGAAAGCATCCAAAGGAGAGCCATGAAGATGGTGATTGGCCTAGAGGGGAAACCATACAAGGAGCAGCTGAGGTCACTTGGTTTGTTCAGCCTGGAGAAGAGGAGACTCAAGGGAGACCTCATAGCAGTCTACAACTTCCTCATAGGGGGAAACGGAGGGGCAGGCACTGATCTCTTCACTCTGGTGACCAGTGACAGGACCCAAAGGAATGGCATGAGACTGTGTCGGGGAAGTTTAGCTGGATATCCTAAGAACAAGGTTCTACACCCAGGGCATGGTTGGGCACCGGAACAGGCTCCCCAGGGAAGTGGTCATGGCACCAAGCTTGACAGAGTTCAAGAAGCATTTGGACAATGCTCTCAGGCACATGGTGTGATTCTTGGTGTTGTCCAGTTCAGGGCCTGGAGTTGGACTCAGTGATCCATGTGAGTCCCTTTCAACTCAGGATATTCTATGAATCTCTCTGATTGGTGTGCATGAGGGTGAACCAGTATGGATGCCACCAGTGACATGTTACATGCAGAACAACCAGGGGGATATTATAGGAGTGCCATTTCCCAGTGTCCTGCATGGGGAGGCTGGCACACCTGAAGGATAATGGGAAGAACAGAGCTATGTCTACTCCATATCCACCATGGTCAGGAGAGTAGCATGGTGCTGATTAACTTCGCAGCATGCACTGGGAAAGGCTCATGAGGCTGATCTCATTTATTGCAACTGGAACGTCAATTTTGATCCTTGTTCTCCTCATTCAGATGTGCATTTTGGCATGCCATCACCACGTATATGGGAAGAAGATGGCATATCAGTTGCACACACTGAGGAGACCCTCAGTGGCCTGGTTACAGCCCACTCCCTTTGCATGACTCCACAGTTCAGTGCTGGCAAGGCAAAACTGTACTCACTAAGTGTATTGGGAGGGTTCGGACCATACTGAATCTTGAAAACATTACACTGTTGAAAGCTCAACAAAAACCAATATTTACTACCAAGAGGTGCCCAACAAAACGAACAAACCCAAAAGGGAGGAAGGAGGAGAGAAATAAGCCCCCAGCATGACCTCTCCAGTTACCCAGCTGTTGCCCATAAGGTTATCTTACTGACCTAGCATGCCTATAATTACCCATAGCAGAAGCTGCATCCTTGGAGAGTCAGTAAGTTCACAAACTAACAGGCATCCCTGCCAAAGGCAACATTGTCCTTGAGGTAAAGCTAGCTCCCCTCCAAGAAAGCACTATCTGCTTTTATACAATTAATTGAGTGACCTCAACCTCCGCAGGTGTGGCCATCACTGCCCAGCCAGAGGCCCTCAGTCCCACTCCCTATTATGCAAGTGCATCCCTTCAGCACATGCGTGAGAATTTTGGAATTCCCCGTACACATGCACAGTATGCTTCGGGGGTCTTCCCTAATTGAGTTGGGGGTTGTGACTTCCCTCTTCTTCGGTTTCTCCTTCAAATGTCCTTGGCAGACGATGAACCAACCACAGAACACCAATTAATATAGTTTATACAAGAAGCTCTCTCTCCAAGGACGAAGCTACCATTTTATCAGTGAACTTGGGAGGGAAAGAACAAAACTTTTTCAGTTGTCTGGGCCAAACATAGACCAAAATTATCAGCATGAATTCACCCTGATACACTAAGGAAATCTGGTTTACATGGTTGAATTTTCTTTTCTGTTTTTGCATATCTGAAATTTAGATGCTAATATTATGAAGAAATTGCAGCAAAGCAACTTTGAACGCAGGGAGTGTAGGGACATCAATGCCCTGTCAAATGTCACTCCATTTATCTCCTCCAAGAGGACCTTACAGCTCCCCTTTTTTCACAGGTTTCATTTTACTTTAAGTGATTCGTCATTCTCATTCTTTAGATCATCAGTGACTTCAGTCGTACATTTGGCACCACAGCAGGATCATGTAGGCCAGGAATTTCTGTCTTGACTCTCTAAAAATTTGCCACTGACAACTTTCCAGATCACTTACAATTTATTTTTTTATTTGTTTCAAACACCTTGCAATTCTAAGCTCCAAGAAAACAGCACAAATGAGATCAGTGCCCTTACGTTTCTTCAGCTGAGCCTGTTCCATCATTGTGTGTCAGATCTGTAGTAAATTTACAGTGTTGACAAAGGTAGTCATGCTGTTTCACCGAATTGAAAGGAAGGGAGGAAGAGAGAGATTTATCTTGGAGTCTAAGGGTAGAACAGTAAACCAGAACAATCACACTCAAACCTAAAAATTAAGACCTTTGTGTTGGACTTTTCATTTAGCAAGAGGTGAATTCTCTCCAGTTGTAATTTCCGTTCAAAATATCATTTTTCTTTTTGTATTACAGGGAATCAAAATTTAGATGAAGATGCAGAAGTTTAGATCTCCTGTGTAGTTTTGTCTGAATAATGGTTGTCACTGCTGTGTAGTGAGCAAACAGCAAAAGCAAGGAGAGGAAGTACCTGCACTCCACATCCCTTTGAGTCTGGCTTTGCAGTGCCCCATTTCACCAAGTACTTCATTTCCTGCAGATCTTTCTGTATCTTAGAAGTAGAAAGGCAGAGAGGACCTGTGAAAGCAGCTCTGTGTTATCACTGAGTCAGTTTTGGGCAGCCAGCTTGAAATGCCTTAGAGGGACCTTGTTTTCAGAAAAGACTGGTAGCAGACACACAAAAAACTCAACACATTTCAAGTCCTCTAAGTAGGGCCCCCACAATTGATCCAGCTGGGAGAGGAAGGGTGTAGTCTACTGAAACCCCTTATTACTGTAGCTCTGGGGTAGTTACTGACCCAAACCAGGAATTCGCTCTCTAGCTGTGCCTCTACAATTTTTCTGGAGCTGGAGCACAAACTTCTCTTCCAGAAGGTGGCACCCAGCTCTGTAAAGTAGCCAAGCCTAAATTTTTTGCCTCTAAGTGGCTTCAGTAGTCTTGTTCTGAGGACTTGCACTCACATATTCTACCTCTTGTGGTGTATTAACCACTAGATCAGTGGTAGATCTCATGGGGATGTTTTCTGCTTCTCCATAAGGAAGTTCTGCCATTATGAAACTCAGTATACAGACTTCACAAGCAAGAAAAGAATAGATGAAGACACTCACTCAAAGGGGGAAAATTCTGGCCTCTGTGCATTAAAGAATTGTTGGGGAAAAAAAAAGCATAAAATTTTAATGTCTTTGCATTTGTGATAATATCCATGAGCAAGCACTTTGAGCATTACTCCTGCTGGTGGGACTGCAGAATTAGGTGGCAGCAATACAACCCACACGTGGGAACAGCAAAAGAAGGTCAGAGGCTTGAAGAGTTGAAGTTGGAATGAGCCACAGGCTCATCTCTCCTTTGAAGTAGCTGGAGATTTGGAAAAGTGTACAGTGGCTTAGTGCTGTCCTCGGTGAAATGCTAATGTGGGTATCCTTTGTCTTTCTGTACCAGGCGTGCAATTAAGGGGCCAATGTGAAGGGGCCAATTTAAGGATATTATTCTTAAGGTTTCTTCTACATGCTTTAAGCATGTAGATGATAGAGTTGGAACTGAGTGTAAAGAAGATTCAAACTTATGGGAATTGCATATGCCTACTTGGGGAAAAAATCTGGCCCACTGAAGCAGACATTTTCCAATTCTTCTGTGTTTCAGTTTTATTGAAAAGTTCATTGATAATTACCAGAAAAGTTGGGTGAAAAAAAATAATTGTTGTGTTCTGAAGCTTTAAATACAGTTATTTTTATCCAAGCAAAAGATTTTGCAGAATCCAGGCAGATAAGTATTATTTTTAAACTAAACTTTTACATTAGATAGTAAATGCTCTCTAGAATGAATAATCATTGTTATTTAATATCAGCATTTTGCAGATATATAAAAAAAAAGAAAAAATCTGCCTCTTGTAATAATTTAATTAGTAGTTTTAGCTCTCCAAAAGTCAGCCATGATCTTCATAGATACACTTTTGCACTTTAAATATTCCTACCTGTCATTTTTTTAACCTCTAATTTTACAAGGAAACTGCAATTAGCTTAGTTGCACAATTTTGGGTGTGTAGCCAGTACTCAAAAATACATACACTTAGAGTTATGTATTTTATGATGACAGAAATTCAGGAATAATTTTTGCCACTTTCAGGAGCATCAGAAAAAAATCTGAAATCATCCATCATACTGACTCACATACATAGTATTTTCTAGGAACTCCAAGCCCATACTTTTGTGTTTTTGACAACACTGAATTAAGTTACAGTAGCATCTATCACTTGAGGAATCTTGAGTCATTTAAACTTGTTTTCCATCAGAGTATTCAATCAAGATTGGCTTATCAGTGGCAGGGGTATAGCAGAAGCTGTAATGCTTTTCATCTCCTTCTTTATCAACTGTCTCTCAATAGCTGTAAGAGTCCATAAACCCCCATCAGTTTAAACTGTATTAGCACTGTACAGTAATGGCAAGAGAGCAATAAGAAGTGATGTTGTACTTCTTTGGGCACTAGTGAGCTATTTTTCTTGATGCTGGGAATCATTCAGGTCTATTAATGTAGGCTTTCAGCTCCTCTGAGAAAACTAGGAGCTAATGATGATCTTAACTGAACTGAAACTTTTAAAACTGTTTCTCATATTATCTAAAAATATTCATCACTGTATTTGTAATGTCCTGAGCCTCAGGCATAAAAACCACTGCAAGTGAGATGAGCTAATGAAATTTGACAGTGAGTTTCTTATCTCCAAGAGAGAGAGAGAGAGCCATCAGTCCTTCCACGTTTTTGTTTCTTTCAACAGCTGAAAGCTCAGACTGGTGCATTTAGAACACAGTAAGGACAAATAACTATCTCAAAACACACACCATCTATTTGTGTGCTTTATTCTTAAATCATAAAATTAATGTTGATCAGCAGCATAATGACTTCCTGGATTTTATAGGCTAAAATGTAATATTTTCAGTAGCTATCGTAGTAGTGGTCATACAGCGTTCTAGCCTGAGAAATTACAACTCACTCTTCATCCATAATTGAGTCTCTTATTATATTTCTAGGACTGGAAATCTCACTTTTGAATTAATTTCTGGAAAATTATGGAAGAAGTTACTTGTTTAAAAACACCATGTTCCTTCGATAAGTGTTTTTGACTAGTTTTGTAAGCTCTCGTATGGAAAGTTAATTCTGTCATTTATTATTCTGATCTAGAGCAAATATTTATATTTAGGAGTCTTAATTTCTCTAGTCATACTTTGGTAGACAGTGACATTTATAAAAATTTGTGTGCTGCAGCTGGCTTCAGTCAGCTTATTTGGCCAAAATAACCTGAAATACAATTCTTTTAGCACATGGGCATCTATAATTATACTTCTGATTCCATCAGAAAGATTGTAATATTTTCAGTCTATCCAGTGCTCCATAGGCGAGGAAGTTGCCAAGAACTGTATATAGAGAAACCTTCATTCTTTAAAAGGAAAACCCTGTGGGGCTCCAAGTCCTGTGATTTTTAGTTGAAAAAGAACTAGGAGTTTGCTGATTGGAAGGCGGGTGACTGTTTCAAAACTTAGGAATGTTTTTAGGATAATTTTTTTTTTTTGTCTTGGTTAGCTCACTGGTAGGATGAAGCTGACTATAAAAAAGTTTCACCGACCCCCCCCCACACCTCTGCCTCCAGTTTGCCTCTAATGATTTAGCACTGAACTTTGTCAAGAAAATAGCATGGAAATTTTGTCACCACACTCTCCTTTGCTATTTTTAAATGTATTTCTTACTAAATAATAATAATAATAATAAATTAATAAAAGAAGTGCCTTCTTTGCACTTAGTGCAGCAGATTGTCTCAGCAGTATATAGATAATATTAAGTGCAGGGGTAAGTTTTTCTGTGTAAGAATAGTCTTAATAAAATTCCAATATCTTTGTTACTGAACTGTTGTAAAACACACATATGTCGGAGCATGTGTGTGTGTGTTAAGTTGGGGTGTAAGCTTATCGTAAATGAAACCCGCTTTCCAGAATTGCTGCAATTGGCAATATACAAGATCGGGAAACTTATTAGGTAAGAGCTCATCTTAAGAAACTGCTTCAGGGACTCCCAAGACTTGCTGAATGCAATTCTGCTTTGTTTTGTGCTGGTCCCTCAAGCTATCATTGAAAAGCAGCAGAGCCTGAGTCAGCCACAGCTTTGAGGCAGATGTACCTACACCTTGATTTTCAGTGATCTCCTCAAAAGGCTCTTAAAATTCAAACCCAGTTGTATTTGAATAGAAATTAGAACCGCATTATTTTAAATAGAAAAAACCTCAAAGAAACTAGGAAAGCATAAGAAACATAGGTAGATCTCCCCATGCCCAGGCTATCCTTCCAGACAAGTCATAGACTGCTGGGGCTTCTCCAGCTCTCGAGAAGTGCCAGCTGCACATCCAGGTCTGGCTGGCTCTTCCCTGCCCCTCAGGGCTGTCCCTTGGATGCTACAATGATCTGCTGCAGTAGGGTGCTGGGCTCCACTGAGGAAAGAAACTGTGAAGCTTATCTGGAGCTGCAGTGGAAGTGAAGAGTCGCTGGAGAGGTGGCAAGAGAGAGTGGTGGAATAAGAAGGCACAGAGCTCCCCTCCTACCCTCAGCTTAAGGCATAACAAGTTTTAACCACAGTGAGAAGGAACTAATTTAGTACTTTTGGCCCAAAATGAAAGGCTCAGAGCCTTGGTTTATTTAAATTTAAAAATAAGTCTCTTATTTAGCTTGATTGGGACACAGAGAAGAAAGCAGATGAGGAACTTGTGGGTGATGTTTTACTTCTCTACTGGCTTTTCTTCAAATATTAGGCCTTGGGCTTCAAGGCCTGGGGCTTTTCAGACCAGCCTGAAAATTGGAGATTCACCAAGTCCACAGTCATGTCCTCTCCTAAAGGGATTAAATTGTTCACATTTGGAAAATAAAGAGCTAATCCTCTAAAGATGCTGCAGAGAATCTGAATTTTTTCAAACATCTGTTGGAGCTTGAGGTACTCTGCAACTCTGTAGAACCATGCAAGAACTTTGCAACCATGTAGAAAATCCACTCTTTGTGCTGAGATCCAGTACAAAGCCTATACATAATATAAATTTCAAAATCATGACTCTATAGGAATTAAGTGATGTATAAGCTCAGTGTTGCATGGGTTTCACACTCTGCTTTGTAGGTTAATATTGGTGGTGTTTGTAGTTTAATGTGGTGTATGGCTTTAGCTGGAATTCAGGCTTTTCTATTTCACTATTCAGCAATGGCTTGATGTCTATATTCTGAAAATATTTTAGGTTGGTTTGCTTTTCCTTGCTAGAAATATTAAACAAGTCTTTTGGTTATACCTAAAAATCCACTGTACTTTCTTGAGGCATCATCTAGAATGATTGCAGAGAATATAGACTAAGGGAGTAATTGACTAATAGAATAAATGTGTCACATGAACCAATAGTGTTATTATCAGTATATATGTGGGGGGACTTGGTTGCTATTAGTACTGTGAACATTTTATTATAGAATATCGGGACTGTTTCTGTAAATTGCTGTAAAGCAGTGTGTAGCAGCTTTGATGCATTAACTGAAGAGACTTGCTGCAATCCTTACCTTATTGAGACAGGCAGAGAGGAGGGAAGGGTTATGTGTGCTGACTTTTAGAATTTCTACCCTCTGTTAACAGGCATGTAATAATAGAGGGAAAATAAGAAAAGATAAGTTTCCATGCAAAATGCAATCAATTTCAGAGCAATGCAGTACTAATAGAAACTTCACATGCTTAAGACCTATTAGAAAATCTGCAGCTTTAGCTTTCAATGAGAGCTCAGTTGATTCCAGAACAAATCTTGTTATTCTTTCACAAGCTATCTATGTTAGTGTTAAATGCAAATGGCAAAGTATGAAAGTAATGTCTGTGTCCTCATTAAGCAGCTATTCAAAGGGGGGCAAGGTTGGTGTGTGAACTTAGAACTTGGTTACAGTGAAAACAGTAACAATCCATGGTGGTTTGTGGGTTTGACATGTGTGCTATTCTTGCTTTTTCTGTGGTAATATGTGTAAACATTTGTATCAGGTAAATTGAAATCTTAAGATTCCTCATCCACCTTTAAACATTTAAATACATTTGATTGGATTCTTAGAGCGGTGTATCTTCATCTCACTTTGAATCAATGTGAGGTTTTTAAGACCTTGTTTTATTTTTCCTCATGCTTTTATAGAAACTCTAAAATGCACTCAAGTGAAGAAGCTTGGCAAAATCACAAGGATGTGACAGACATCATCAACTTTGCTATGGCATAGCAGTAATGAGTCTCTAAATGAAGTGTATCTGTTTTTTCTTTTTTTAGATACACACTTGAAACATTTGGAGCGATAACTTTGTATGGCAATCATTACCGTCACAGAGAAAGCATGGTCCTGCCTGCAGGCCTGTTCTGAGAGTGCTATAAAGCAGCCTTTACAGATGTGTTCCTCCAGTGAAATCTCGGCTGCTGGAGCCTATGGCATGCTGAAGGATTAACACACCTCATGCTAGAGATTAAAAGTAGTGGCAACCTCTTTTCTTTACCATCTGAGGTACTCTGTAACTGATGCAATGGGGACTTACCAGTGGAAAGATACCCAATAAAGTACAAGAGAGGAGGGAAAGGAATTAGATTAAACAGACTTGGAAAGTACTTTGAAACACGATTTAGTGTCAGAATTAAACAGACCTAAATGTTTAAATCACTTGGCCACCCTCTGCATGTCACTGAGTCTCCAGCGTAGAGCAGCTGTGATTGTGTGGCTCCTTCTGAATGTTGCACTGCATTGATTTTGTGTTGTGAATAGTGTTTTTATGTTCTGGGGAGGACATGGAAATGAACTAGTAATCAAAGCTAAATGTTTTAACTTCATGAAAAATAAGTGTGGGAAAACTTGAAGGTTGCTGTTTAGTACATTTTATTATGCCACTGTGTATGTGCTAGGAACCAAGCACTAGCTTCAGAGTTCTTTGATATGAGAATGCCTGCCTTCAGAAGTTTGGTGTTGTCATGGCTGATAAAGAAGGAGAAATTCAAGTGACATAAATTTCCATATGCCTGGAGGAACAAGTGAAAATGATACACAGCAGCTACCAGCCCAGGCATTTAAAGAGAATTAAATGTCTCCCAGTGTGAAGATGAGGCTTTATTGTTGGCTCCACTTCTAAAGAGATGGTAAAGAAGTATTTTTTAATTTCTGTTAGGATATCGTGAAAAACCCACTTAGCAATGTGACACTTGGAGGTTTAGGAGTAATTCTGACCTGTTTCTTGCTTCAAAATCCCATCTGGTGCTAGGTTAATGGTTGATCTTTTCCAACCTAAATGATTCTGTGATTCTATGCATCCATGAGATGAAAGTTTAGATACAAGCTGAAGATTTCCCCCTGTTTTAACTTGGTTTGAGCACTCAGCTAAAGAGAAATTGGATCCTGAAAGGCAGAAACCCTCACTTATATAAAATTTTTTGTAGTGAGACTCTTTTTGGTGTTCTCTTTGAAGGCCCTCAAACTATACATCTTTTCTTCAAGACATGAATGAATCTTGCTTCCTCAGTGAATGAGTGTGCTCCTGAAGCCAGCATGATAGACCAAAACCTTAAGGAAGAAATCATCCTTTGTGCTAGTCTCTGAGTGGTGGGGGGTATGAAAAGCAACAGAGAAAATGTTGCAGATAGGAACCATGTTGTATATTTCAACAGAATTGTGATTTTTAGGGAGGATACTAATGAGTGCCAGAGATGACAACTGTGAGTTAGTTTCTCTTTACTCTGTCTAAAGGAAACAGTAGGTTTTCCACAACCATTGAAATCTTCTTTTCAATGTTTACTTGATGCTGCTACTTAAAAAAAGAATGGGTATGTTATTATTCTTATCCAGGTATTAAAGGCTCAGGAGCTAAGACTCTTGTATTATTAGATCATCATTTCTGGGAGAAAATGAGATGCAGATAGTGTTGTCAGGCATTTTTTATACAATTCAAGCATCTTACATTGGTTATTAGCTTTATCCAAGCATTGTATCATTCTGTGTTGCTACTGACATTTCACTAATTAAAACAAGTAGTTTAAGATTAGTTTCTACTTTTCTGTTCAGAGAGAGATGAGTTGTTCTCTTCCATTCATCCAAGGCAAAAATGAGCATTTTATTGATCTTGTGCTTTGCTTTCTCATGTTTATTTTTCATTGCATCTGTTTTCTGTGGTAACGGTTAGTGTGTCGCAACCTACAGTGCTGAGAGAAGGGAAGCATACCAAATCTTCTGTGCCACTGCTTATCATTCATGTCTATAGTGGACATACCTCTAGGTATGGCAGGAGAGGTTAATGCGGGCATGAACAGTCTTAGGAAAAGTTACACCTTATAAATTGGATCATCTTTGCTTCAGGTGTGAGCATTTCATGGGCATTTGAATTAGTTCTGCTAAAACATCTAACATATGCTACTCTGTGCACTGATGAAATAAGAATAAAAGAAGAATCGCACCTTTCTTTGTCACATCACCTGTAAAATGTTTAGGTTCTGACTGGAAGAGGATTGATTTCAGAATGAAGTTTTTTTACATAATTAAAAATACCAAATGTGTGCAAAAATCAGAGACAAGCAATATGTATGTACTTCATATCATTTATGTAGTCAGTGTTTCGAAAGATGGTGCAATTGACAGTACTACTTGCACTTGGTCTCCCACAGAGTAGTTTTCTGCAATTTTTACGGTCTGTTGTTGTCCAAAAGACAATTTTTTACCGAAAGGCTCTTTCAAGTTACAGAGATTATGCTGATCTGACCTTTACTTACAAAGCAGGTAGTGGCAGGATGTAGGATCAATAGTGTAGGCAGCATTTACATCATAGTCTCAGGTGTAATCTCCATCGAGTGTGTTTGTTTCCCATGGTTTTGTTTCAGAGTAGAAGGAGTAATGTGAAAGTGGAGGTAGCAGTTGTAAAGTCTTACTTACTACTTACCCAACAGTCTCCCATCAAAACACAGGGTTTAGCACAATAAAGTTTGTTCTCTTACTCTGTGTCAGGCTGTTTGTCAGCGAGGTATGTTAGCCAAATATAACTACCCAGCCTCCTCTGCTTTCCAGTGTCTGTTTGGTTGAATCATGCCATGAATGACACCATGACACATTTGTGGGAGGATTGTTTCTGAGAAAAAGGGAAACAAATTTGACACTTGAGTTTACCAAGTTGTGGGAGCACAGATGCTTATCACTGCCAAATATGCAGAGCTGAGGTCAGGGGAATGTGTCAGAGAAAGCAAAGCAGCCTCGAAGCAATTTTTTTAAAACTGTCTGGCAGAGAACACACATGAAATACTGTTATAGCTGAGCAGGATGCTGCTCTCCTTCCTCTATTCCCTTAGGATTGCCTAGTCCCTTTCGTCATTCCAGGCTCAAATGAGACATTGCAGAGTGTGCTCCTCTCCCATCTTCCCCTCTCCTTCATGGGTTCCCTTAGGAACCTCAGCCCCTCTTTTCTGGGGACTAGTGACAGTGACAGCAGCAGTGGGAAGATGTCCCTGTTGGATGTTCTTACATTCTTTTTGCTTGCTTCTCTACCAGGCCAACGCCTTCACATTTCATGCTTCTGCATGGGAAGGTGTAGATGTGGAGCAAGTCTGATCAGCCTGAGTGTACAGACATATGGGGAACCTGGGAAAACTCTGAAGGGTAATTTCAAAAATTCTGTGTTGTATAGGGTATAGGAGATCCTGTGACAAAAATTGGAAAAGAAGAATTGTTTGGACTCAGTCTGTGTGGTTAGATAATAAATTTACAAAGAAGAGTAAAAGAGACCTATGGGGAGAGAGAATGCGGAAGAGAATAGGAGAATGGAGGATACTGGAGATTGAAAATAAGAAAAACAGATTAAAGCAGGAAGCCAAACCAGAAAATACATTTCTAAGAATCAGAGGACAGGAAGGGGAAAGTTCCAAACAGAATAGTTTGAGTAGTGAGAAAGATGAAAGAAAATAAAAATACATTTGCATAGTAGATGAATAGCTTATACAATGAAATGTAAATTCATGTGGACGGTGAAACTTGATCCATTCTCTTATTTTTCTCTGTGGCAGCTAAGTCCTGGAAGATCTGTGTTTCCTGCTGTGTCTGAATGATACTCCTGGGTCTTTCTTTTAAGGAAGATGCTCAAAGGAAGTAGCGCTGTATTTTGGTTGATTTAAACAATCGTTTATCCTTCATGAAATGAGAAATGCAAAATTATTGGCAGGGATGTACCATCTGCTGTTGTTTAACATGTGAATAAAAGCTCGTGTGTTGGGACAATGTGTAAGCCCATGGTAAGTGCGGAAATAAAGGAAATGTTATGTTGGCTATACCCAGCAGATCCTCTCATTGACTGAAGCATCATGTTTCTCCCCGTGTCCTAGCAATGTTGAACGTGATTTCTTGAGGACAACGAGTGTTTCCTCCTTGGTGAGGAGGTTGAGTGTTTTATGTCTATTTTTCTCATTCCTTTCAGGGATCTCTTGCTGTCTGTGGCACTTGGCCAGGTACTCTCCCTCCTTATCTGTGGCATTGGTCTCACGAGCAAGTATTTGTCAGAAGATTTCCATGCCAACACACCTGTTTTTCAGAGCTTCCTCAATTATATCCTTCTATTCTTGGTCTACACAACAACACTAGCCGTCAGACAAGGTAAGTGTCTCTCTGGAATTGTTTTGTAGAAAACAGCAAGGATAAAGACTTTTTCAGAACAACAACAAGCAATATGATTTAGACACAAACCCCATTAATATTTGTTACGTATTTACATTACCTAGTAATACGTATTGGATGAACTGAAAAAAACCCCAACAAATCTTCATTAGCAAAGAATGACTTGGTAGATGGCAAGGATCAGGGTGCTACATAAAAGCTAAAAGAAACATCGGTACTTTTGAATTCCTAATTGTTCTTATGGGAATGCTTCTCTTACACCATAACCTTATGCTTGGGGTTCATTTTGGATTTGACAGCATGCCTTGCTGGGAAATATTGGTATGCTTTACATCTTACACACACTAAGGAGAGCTCAGATGCAATCAAAGAACTTGCTAGTTCAAGTTGCCAATCACCGCAATTCAATAGTTCACTATTAGAAAGAAATAGCAGCCAATTTTTAGCTATTGAGAAGCAGGAGATGAAGGGAGGGAATTCAGGATGATATCTCTCTGGGGTGCTGTGTGGGCGGAGCAGCTCTACAGTCCTGCCACTGCTTTGCCACAGAGCCTGTGTAACCAATCTGACCTCTAAAATGAGAAATGCATTATAGTGTGCTTTAGTACTGCTGTCTAATGATCCTCCATTTGAAAGTCTATATATAATATGGGGGGGTTGTGCCTTTCCTGCTCATCCCTCCGATCTTTGAGATTCAATATGTAGAGGAGGTGTAGGAGGTGAATGCATTTAAGTACATTCTCGCCCACTCTTTTTTTTTTCTTTTGTAATCATTTTATTTATTCACCTTCACAGAACACATAGATTAGAAGCAAAATAAAAGAACAAAAATGTCATGTGTTCTCCTGACATAAGGAGGGAAGGACTCTATGGAAGAAAAGAACTACAAAGTGTATTAGGCTGTGGTAGCTTTATCAGCATACTGAAAAGTTCACATTTTCTTACAGGAACAATTATTTTTGGATCGTTCTTTGATGTTGCATCTTTTGATGCTTTGGGAACAATCCTGAAACTTAGGTTCTTCACTCATAGCACAGTCTTGTGATACAATGCTATAAAGGGTTCCAAAGCAGGAAGGACTTAATATCCATGCAAAAAATAAACAGTCAAAAATATACTGCTCTACTCCAGCATGAAGCACTTAAATGTGTTACAACTTAAGTTTTACAAACACTGGTCTCCATTGACATTTTTCAGAGGCAATGAAGTCCAATCTGCAGAGGAAATGCTGGCTCTTATATAAGGAGAGACTGCTCAGGCAGTGTTTCACTGACTTGGTATTTCAGTTTGTGTAGGGGGAAACATCACCACATACTTTGCTCTGCAAAGGGTTTAAAACGTGTTATTAGTAGCATCTTTATGGAGATCTGTGTTTAAAAATAATTCTTCTGAGTGTAGGATTGCCTAGATGTTCATAAGTTCTGTCCCAGAAATGTCCTTCTTGGGACTGATTTAGATACTGTGGAAGGCAAGTCCGTATGATTTTTAAATAGATTTTACTTTCTTTGAAAATTCTGGCTTGTGAGAGGGTTTATTCACATACATACTGCATTCTACTGGGCATTACAGAATAATGTTTGATACCTGGTATATATTGACATTTAAAAAATGCTATCAAGCACTCTGCTTTACACATATAAAAATATGTATTAAAATGGTACTTTATAAATAATTTTCTGACTGTTGAAAAATATGGTGGGGGGCTAAAGAGAGTTTGTCAAAGCTATCTGTTGTGCCGATAAGACAGGTTTTGGAACTAAATGGAAAAGTGTTAGGGATATGTGGAAAATATTTTCTGGACAAGTGGGAAAGGTTGGGGAAGATGTTTGAACAGGCCTGTGGTTGAATACAGACCATATGAGCAACAAGAGTACACGCAGAGTGTACCAATGGAATAGTGTGGATATGCAACTGTCAAAAAAAACTCCAACACCCAAAAAAGACCATTTGGTCCAAAAAAAATCCAGAACAAAATTGGCTACAGAAGTCATGAAAGCAGTGATGCAGGCACCCAGTGTAACATTCCTGCTGGATGGTATAGTACTACATAGTCAACTTATTTACTTGGCATTTAATATTGCCAAGTGATTGAGCCTGACATTGTCTTTTTGCTTGTGTATTTATTCAAATTCATTAACTGTGTTTGTTCCACTAAGACAGTTTTTCTAGCAACTCTAATCATTTGTCCATTAACAGATGGATATCACACTGGTATTAATTTTATATGGAATGATTCTGTTCTGAGTGCTGAGAACATCCAAAGGCTTTTTTTTTTCAAAAGGGATTCTTCTACTCCATATACAAGATTGAAGATTCATTTAACTGTCCTCTTTCTCCTTCAGAAACCAAACTATCATAAATTTGTTGGTAGTAAAAAACAGCTGCATCCCTTTGTCTTTTTCTTTGCTTGCTTTCTTAATCTCTGGTGTTTTTGCTGAATGTACTGTTTAAGGAGGTGTCACTCGAGATAGGCAAAAAAACCCTCAGTTCACTGTAGGACTGAAAGCTGCAATTTCCTGAGACATAAAGAATTCTTATTTCTTTAGAGACTTCTTCCAAATTTTGATTCATTGTGGATGCCCTTTGACTTAACTGTCTCTTGATGTTCATATCACCCCATATATACTCCCTGAGTGATAATGAAAAGGTAGAATTTGCACTGGTCTGTGAAAATCATCATTAGCAGATGATTAAAGCCTCCTGATTCCTCAGCTTTTTGGACTAAAGCCTTCTGCAGTGAATGCTCAACTTCTAGTAGCTAAAATTAGCCCATGGGAACCAGCAACTTGCACTACATTTTTGCTTTTCAGGTTGAGACTTTTTTTTCAAAAATAATTTTAGCACAGCGCTTTAATGGATGCAAAGGTTAGGACTACCACCTTGCAATGCATCCACATAGCATCAGATAGTGTAGGAGATGCTCAGTCCTGCAGGTGTCAGAATTTCTTGAGTATTTTAAGCTTCATTCCATGCTAAGAAAAGACAAAAAAAAGGAAGAGCTAGTGCTGTAGCTCTTGATGAGGAACCAGTTTGAAGGTAGACTCAGTAGTTTTAAGCAGTGAATTCCGTGTAAGTAGGGCTTTTCATCATTATTGCAATTTTACTCTCATGACCAGAAATAAAAAGTGACAAAAGCATTGAAGGAGATCTGTTCTTGTGAGATTTTCATATGAGTCTTAAAACATGGATACTACTCAGGCAGAGATTATGAAAACGTTAAAGAATTTTTCTAAACTGGAGTTTTTCTGATGCAAAATCCAACCACGATTTCTATCAATTGAACTTCAAAGTTCAACTATGTATCTGGAATTTCAAAAACTTTCTCTTTTACCCCAGATATTTTAATGCCTTTTTAAAATTTATTTTTTTTTTTTGTTTTTTGTTATATGTAATTTTAAGTTGAACTTATGATTGCCCTAAAGAGGTTTGTATGAAGGTTCTTCACAGTTAGGAATGCACAGAATCAGCCATGCAAAGGTGCCAGGAGCCACATACCTACAAAGAGGTATCCACTAGAGCACCCAGTCCAACGTTCATTAATGCACCAGTGCTGAGATCTGAATATTATTCTTTAAGAGTTTTCTTTGTATGAGAATGATGCTGTAAAATTAATGTCACTAATGGAACATTATAAGGGAATGAATGTTGTTATGTTTTATCTGGCTGATATGCCAAACATTTAATAGGTAATAAGGACCTCCTCAGTTCCTTCTCTTGAGGTCTCCTCTCATGCCTACTGTTTTCACAGCCCAAACTTGTATTTGTCTGTGGTGACACCTCCCAGCTGAGAAGAAGGTTTTAACATATATCATCTCACCTCAGTCTCCTTGTTAGCAGAGGATTCTGCTGAGCAAAATCTTATCAGGATACTTCCGTATACTCCTTTGGGCTGTGTATTATTATTAGTCAAGGAAAAGAAAAGCCTTGGCTATCAGTCATAAAAGCCTCCTATGTGGGACATAGAGCTGGTAGAGATTTTTTTTTAGCACCTTAAAAATCATTAAGTGGGAAATTTTCCATAGTAGTCCAGAAGATATTAATTGCTAACAGTCAATATAGGTGCAATCATCAGCAGCTTACCATCAAAAATAAGTTACTTCTAAAAGCCATGTCATATATGCTACTAATGAAAACAACACATCTACTAGACAACATTTTAAAAAGAAAAAATATGAAACAGATTTTTTTTTGATTTTCTGGAAAACAAGAAATGAGGGAGCCATGGAGATGTCTTCTGCACAGAAGGGAACCATAAAGTCTTAAGGACAGGGTTCTGTGCAAGTAGGGCTCCACATTGCAAACTGTTTCTTTAATTGTAGTTCAACAAGTTACTGAGTATTTTCATCCCATCATTAGTGAGAGATGGCAATAATTTGCTAGTTCAGAAATGTTTTTATGAATCTCTGTGTCTGGATGAACTCTGTTTCTAGACCAAGTGATGAGGTTACAGCGTATGTCAATGGAAATATGGGTTTCCCTAGAGTAACTGTAATGTCTTAGATTTGACATATGATCAAATGTGATCTGTGCCCCTGAGTCAGCTAGAGTCCTGTGAGACTATTATGATTGTAGACCTGTTACTGACATATCATATTTATGCATTTCTATCTCAGATTAGTTTATGACAGTAGTATCTCAGCCATATGTTAATTCTTGAAATATCTGCTGTTCAAGTGTGTATCTCCATTTAGATACATGGCACCCCTCCACAATATCCTTCCTACTTCACCAAAATTGACCAAAACCAACTACTTGAAGGATAGTAGAGCACTATATAGGACTTGCTTTGTTTTACTGCAGTGCTTGTCAGCTATTTATTGAATGATAGAAAGGGTAGATGCATCTTTTTACTCAATTTCATTCTTGGTAGCAAAGTTATATTAGCTCAGAGGTAGTATTGTGCACTTAACTTAGGCAGACATAACAGAGTTTCTTTTGTATTAACACCTTTTTTTGTCAATTTCCCCTAAGAATATGCCTGGGAAAGACAGCAAGTACATGATCTAAGCTGATCAAACTATATTAGATATCATGTACTTTGGACAATATGTGTTGTACCATTGAGATGAAATGTCTTCTGGAAAGGCATTGGTCCCATCAGAATTTTCAATGAGGAGCCTTCAGAAATAAGCCTTCAGAAGCCTTCTCTTCACTGAACATGACAGGGAGTTATTTTGATTAGAGGAGATCCATTTCAACATTGTTCAGTTTCCTAAATATGCTCATGCCACTGCTGTAGAATGAAGAGCTTAGTTATGCCTCCAGCGCCAAACTAAGTATTCAACAAATGGCAGCCAAGTAGCTTTATGGTCCTATCTGCCTGTGATAGAAGTGGTCCTCGGTCCCTCAAGGAAACCACCCAGCCCAAACACTGGCCTGCAAACCATGGCAGACATTGCAAGAAGCTGTGCCGTTGCCCTTGAAGCACAGGGAAAGGCATATCAAGCTGACCCACCTCTCCCTTTTGACAAACAAAGGTATGTAGAGATAGGACAAGGAAGAATGGCTTTAAACTGAGAGTAAGTTTAGGTTAGATATTAGGAAAAAATTCTTTACTGTGAGTGATGAGGCACTGGAACACCTTGCCCAGAGAAGCTGTGGATGCCCCATCCCTGGGAATGTTCAAGGCCAGACTGGGTGGGGCTTTAAGCAACTTGATCTAGTGGAAGGTGTCCCTGCCCCTGGAAGGGGGCTTGGAACTGGATGATCTTCAAGGTTCCTTCTGACCCAAACTATTCTGTGATTCTATAATTCTCATGCCCCTCCCAGTGCAAGGGGCCACACTAACCCTGGGTTGTAAAAATGAAACACAGCAGCAAACATGGCTTGGGACCAGTGAAAAATAATGACCTTCAGGTCTTTGATATTCTCATAGCAGCGCTGCAGAATCTCCCTGCTGTGTTACACATTGCTGTCTGCAGTGCACTTTCTCCTAATTACTCTGGGCTTCTAATTAGAGATGCCAAACTGTGTGGGATATGTTTATTATGAAAATGGTCAGCCAAACAGTCCTTTTTCCTGGGCTTTGAAGAGCCCTTTTCATATTCATAGGGAATTTTGTACTCTAGGAGAAATGAAACTAGAATGCTGGCTATTTTCAAGCACTTCAAATTGCAGGGATCTTTTTTGTAATGTGCAATTTTCAGTTTTGGATAGCCTGCTCACAGGAGCAAGAATTATGACATGTTATGTATTTGGAATTTGCCAATCACATCATGGACACCACAGCAAGCTAACTAGAAAAAAACAGTATGACTAGAGCAGATTCTGTTCAGTTCCATTTACATAATTGTGTTTGTGTTTGAATTTTCTTTCTACTTTCAATTGAGTTTTAAAAATTTCCTTTTATAAAATGCTGAATGTTGCTGCTCTCTCTACTGAATGAACCTTTTACTCTGCAGGTGATAACAATTCAGCGAGGTATAAAACTTTTCAGGTATGTATAGTTTTCATACAGGACCTTGAGATCCTATTCTTTATGCTAATTGCCCTAAACCACAGAATTTCCTTTCCCAGTCCTGTGAATTCTTCTTACATTCTTAACCATAATACAGAAATAGATGCAATTTCAACACAGTATGATTATTCTGCATAGCTGGTAGAAAGACAGGGTAAAAAAAAAAAATAGACCACATTTGTGATACAAAGATGGGTTTAAAACCAGCAGAACTTGACCTCTCGGTCTTTTGTTTTGATTTGTTTTGCTATTCCTAGCAGAGGGGTTGGGTGGTATTTTTTAATACTCAGGTTTTTTCACTGTCAGCTGTCCTTGTTGCACTGAGCACGAGACAGATGCTTTCTGCTTTGGCCTGTTACTCCTTTCTACCCACGCAAAGGACCAGGTATCTCAGGGAATCTCAGGGCTTAGTCAATTTTTATTTTCATCCAGTGTGTTTTGCTTTGCTGCCCGTTTAACAAGGTACAAATAAGCACATACAGAGAGGAATCCTGGCCCCAAACATAGGAAAAATATGCTGGCAGGTAAAGGCTCAAAAAACCCCTCAGCTCTTTCTAGTGTTGTTATTTCTCTCAATGAGGTGCTCCTGATTGTTAGGTTAGGCATTTGCTGTCTGAACCCACAGCATGCATCCCGTGTTACAAGATATCTGTCCGTCTTTTAATCCTGGCCAAAGCAGCACAGTCGATCCTCTTGCATTGTATCATTAGAATATATCATGACATCCCACAGCACATACAAGCTGAAAGTTGGAAAGCACTGTTCTAAAGGAATGCAGGTGGCAGCAGTTAAGCATGAGCACTGTATGTCATGGTTTAATGATGCAAACACTAATACAATCATGATAACCCCAAAGCAATAAAGGCCAGGCCTAATCAGGCATCCATGCTGTAGTATTCTCTGTAGTAGTATTTCTTGATCCCTGATGCAGCTCATTCAGTCCAGAGAGGCCTCTTGTTTTACTAGGTTGCTTTCAAAATAGCTTTGATGCTCAAAAGGATGCTTTGTGCCATCAAAGACAAATGATGCAAGAGGGCGTTGAGTGAAAGGACAGGAGCACCTCATTTTTCCTGTGCCTGCTGATGCGGACAAGAGCACAGAAACAAAAGGGCATTCTCTTACCATCCTCTTGACCTAAATGAGGAAACGGGAGGTCTCCACTCAGAGAGTAAATTTGCTCTAAGGTTGCATGTGAACTAGGAGTACCTCTCTTTGTAGAAAAGTCCCTGGGAGATTCAAATTGGGCAGTTCAGGTCACTCTCACTTCAGGAAGCTCAGACTCAGTCATCTTTCTGGCTGCCAAGTTTATACCCTCAACCCATACCTTCTAGACACAGCATTCAAAATTGCACCATGGTTCAAAGATTGGTGCATATTTTATGAGAGCAAACCTTACAGGCACTAAGTGCAGTGAGCATGAAAGGGATGCTGAGCTTTAGGCTGGCCAGCGTCGTGGGTGATGAACCATGTTTGCATCAAGATGCTGTATCACTGCTGTGAGGCAATGTCTATACTGAATATACTACTTGAGAAAAAAACAGTTTTACCCTGGAGGTAAATGTACATTCATTTTAGGAATATTTAGCCAGCTGTGGTCATTCCATGCCAGTAAGTCCATAAATAGAAACCACAGATGTAATAATATGGGAAATGATATAGTTACTCAGCTCACAGCTGCAACATCACAGGTAGCTAGTGGAATTTAGCAGAATCAAAAAAACCTCACAATGTGGTGTTTTATACTGTTATGCTTTTCTTGATTTCAGAGCCAACAGGAGTACCACAGACATGGTGTTTGTTCTCAGACAACTGCAAGAGAAGTGTAGGGAACAGAACAAAGGTCTTTATGTAACCTTTGTTGACTTCACCAAGGCTTTTGATACTGTGAGCAGAAAAGGTCTGTGGCAGATTTTGGAACGTTTAGGTTGTCCCCCCAAGTTCCTTAAAATGATCATCTCACTCCATGAGGATCAGCACGGCCAAGTCAGATATGGCAACACACTTTCTGAGCCCTTTCTAATAAAGAATGGTGTGAAACAAGGCTGCGTTCTCGCTCCTACCCTATTCACGGTCTTCTTTAGCATCATGCTCCAAAGGGCCATGGCAGACCTCGATGATCAGGACGGTATCTACATTCGATACCGTACTGATGGAAGTCTATTCAATCTAAGGCGACTGAAGGCCCACACCAAGACCTTAAATCATCTTGTCCGGGAGCTGCTTTATGCTGATGACGCCACCCTTGTTGCCTACACAGAAGCAGCTCTGCAGCGTTTAACATCCTGCTCTGCAGATGCTGCCGAGCTCTTTGGGCTAGAAGTCAGCTTAAAGAAGACAGTGGTCCTCCATCAACCTGTACCTCAGGAAGTCCACCATCATCCCCACATCACCATTGGCCAATCAGAACTCAAATCAGTCCAGCAGTTTAATTACCTAGGTAGCCTCATCTCCTCAGATGGTAAGATTGATGGAGAGATAGACAACAGGTTAGCAAAGGCATATAGTGCTTTTGGAATACTCCATAAAAGAGTATGGCGTAATAAACACTTGAAGAAAAGTACCAAGATCAGTGTTTACAGAGCCATAGTGCTGTCTACTCTCTTATACAGATCCAAATCATGAGTCGTCTACCGCCACCACCTGCAACTCCTAGAACGCTTCCATCAACGCTGTCTCCATACAGTCCTAAACATCCACTGGTCAGATTTTGTGACCAATACATCTGTACTAGAGCAAGAAGCAGTCACAAGTATTGAGGCCATGTTACTGCGAACACAGCTGCGATGGGCAGGGCACGTCTCAAGGATGAAGGACCACCACCTCCCTAAGATCTTGCTGTATGGTGAACTTGCCGCTGGCTGCCGCATGAGAGGAGCCCCGAAGAAAAGATACAAGGGCTCCCTGAAACGACATCTCAGCCTTGGCCATATTGATCAACATAACTGGTCTACTCTGGCCTCCAATCGGGAGACCTGGAGACACACCATCTATAACTCAGCTGTCTCCTTTGAGAACGCACGCAGGATCACTCTCGAGGAGAAAAGACAACGCAGAAAGAACCGTGTTTTGCAGAATACACCATCTAAGGAGTGTTGTGCCTTTTGCAATCGGATATGTCTGTCACATATTGGCCTCATAAGCCACCAGCGTGCCTGTAACAAATGTGGATAGAGCCTTCCCAAATCTTCGTTTGCAAAACCTAGCCATGATGCTTTTCTTGGTGATGCCAGCACCTAAATCTGAGACTTGATGCAAATCTGTAACATATATTTACAAACATTTATGTTTGGATCAGGATTTAGGTTTTGTGGCTGAGCCTGGAAAGTTATCTCCTTACTCACTTTTCCAGGAGCCCTGCCAGCCCTTCAAACACAGTGCTAATCTGAACACAAATCTGTGAGTTCCTGTTTCAGAAGATAAGCCTCATCACTGGAAGGCTGAGTGGGCAGGCTCAAGGAAGCTCTGAGGAAGTGCAGTTTGAACCACTTGTGCATCTTGG
The DNA here is from genome assembly GCF_003945725.1 of Corapipo altera. Taxonomy (NCBI): domain Eukaryota; kingdom Metazoa; phylum Chordata; class Aves; order Passeriformes; family Pipridae; genus Corapipo; species Corapipo altera. The sequence continues at coordinate 12,861,865 of NW_020884874.1, forward strand.
TTGCTTGATTTTTGTCCCCATCTCTGCAGCTACCATTACATATATTTGTACCACAGATTCAGATAGGGGCACAAATGTTGTAAGTAAAAGAATCGAGGCTTTTGAGCATGTGGAAAGCAAGGTATTATAGGGTATGGTCCCGGAAGTACTCAGATACCATGGCAGTGAGCACATACCGAGCTTTGAAATTTTGTCCACAGTATCAGAGTATGCATGGGGAAGAATGTTGCTCTCAGTAATTTTTTTTGAGGGTAGAGAAGCTCCCTATCTAGCCCAGATTGCCGCACAGTATGTAAAATAATAAATTGCCTCTTAAGGATCTGAGCTGAATCACAAACATTTTAATTTTTGTACAGTTAAGGGATAACTGTCTTTGTAATGTTAGTATATGGGTCTGACACTTTTTAATGCATAAACATCTCAAGTACTGTTTGCAAAACCAACCATCCCTTCCCACTTAAATGAGGAAAGTTAATGGTTCTGATAAAATACCCTTGATCCTACAGCTGTAAGCAGAATGCAGGGTTTTTTTCTGCCGCTTCATGCAGTATCAGTATTTCCCTGTGATTTACTGAATATTTAAACATTCATCAATTCAAACAGCTAGCCAGGGTAGCAAGATCCACATTCATCACACGTAGCTTCAGTGTTCATACAGGAGATTTGAAGTGTGGTTACAAGATGATAACTGTATTGCCTGAAGGAGATAAGTCCCACTGCCAGAATGGTGCTTTGTATGTAATTAGTGTAAAAATTCAGAGGAATAGAGTTTATCCTTGATAAACTCTATTTAGCCTTTCTCGTTAAAAACAATCATAATGAAAGAACAAAGTGGTCCCTGCAGTGAATTGGATTGACTTCCTAAGTTTTCATTAAGTCAAAGACTCAGTATCATTCCATTTTGCAGAGCCCAGTTGTAATCTGTACACAAGACTTCCAGCAAAGTCCCTATGAAGACCATCCCTTCTGAAGGTTTGAAAGTACTACCTTTTCTAAAATAAAGGACTATGAGACAACATGAATCAAGGGAATAAAAATTTATGCTAGTAGCATAAAGCTCTATTTTCAACTTATTCTTCTGGCTGACACTTAGTCCCAACACAAGCAGTGATTTTCTCTTCTTTCATATCCATTATTACCAGAGCAATCCATATAATTACTGTTACAACTAAACACATCTTTCAGGCAAAAATATACAAATATCCTATAAGTTTATCTACCATTTTGTAAGCTTATTTTTTTTATTTATATTTGGCTGAGCTGTTAGCTATTGGCATATGGTTAGTTTGAGCTCCTGTTGCATTTCTGGATGATAGTGCTATAATAATAGCAGCTTTATCTGAGAGAATGTTTATAAATGTAGCACTCAGTATGCAAATTGCAGTTGTGCTGTGTGCTCTCCCTTCTGCTCATAAGCTGCCAAGCACAGGTGGGAGCACCAAGTCACTTCTGGAAGATGCTTGGAGTGCAGTGACCTGGGGACTCACCTGTTAGCTTAGGTGTCCCTATGGCTGCAACATTTATTCACAAACATTGAGGATGCTTTAGTCCCAAGTCACTGCAGAATAGAGCAGCTCAAGGACATTAGCAACCAGCTCTGTTAGAACCTCTCCCTACATTATTTCTCTTGATTTAGCATTAAAGAGAAGAGGTGAAGGATAATATATGCCGTCTAGCAGCCTCCTCCATTTCTTGCAAATGTTTCCCTGATGAGAGGAGGAATCTTTGAGGGGAAGGTGGGAGTTCTTTGCTGACAGCAATAGTGAGCGCTCCAAATACACAGGGGAGGGAGAGACCATGTGTATATCTCAAAGGAGCACTTATTCTTTAGTTTTCAGTTATATGACAGTGACAGTCAATTCACAGGGATATTTTTGTAACTGTTACAGAAATATAACAAATAAAGTTTCAAAGGAAAATTATGCATCTGTGCCTTTTCTGAGTTAAATATTCATGAACTTGCTTCTGCGCAGCCACTAGAATGTTTACATAATATCATTTGTCCATGCTTCTCTGATTATCTGTCTGCAAGCTAATACTTGGTTTTGTTTTGGTTGATTATAAGGGAGGTTTTAATAACCCAGATTAGGGGTGGACTGTCACTGTTTTAATAAAGTGGATGTGCACTTATTTGCACCATTGATGATATAAGTGAAGGAGGTGCATGTTCATGACCATAAAGTATGATATATGCTCTTTGTTTTCCTTGCTATTTGAATTCTTTGGTTTGAACATGCCTTTGAGTGTCCTATTAAAATTTCAGCTACTCGGTGTAGAAAAAGAACAATTAGTGCATTATTTCTTATGTTTGGAATGTAAGAGGTTTGTTTCCTTTTTAAGAGGAAAATTTAAAAGGACCTGAGGTGGTTTGCATTCGTGGAGTTTTACTGTGCACACACATCTAGCTATATACATGCATACATATAAAAAACTACCACCTATGTATTATCAGTAGAATTTATTTTTAGTATTATTTTACATTGCTTATCACCTCAAGATCACAGTGAACTTTATCTCTCCCTGAGCTAGGCTTCATGCTCATTTGGACAGGCATATGATAAGAAACAGGCCATGGTGTAACCAGGAACATCTCATGTCCACTCACAGCTTTTACGAAAATTCAAAGAGATGAAATGCCGTAAAGGGGACAGAAACTTGCCATGCTTTCCATGGGAACCAGGTTGCCAGTGAGCTCTTTCCAAGCATGGGGGTGAATTCCTGAATGCGTGGACGCTGATGAAAGGACCCTATGGAGTCTTTTGCAACAGTGTGCTGAAATCATGGGTTAAATTTTGTCTTAAGAGAAAATATGTCTCGTGTTAAGACTATTTCAAAACTGAAGAGAAAACAAAAACACTTGAAGGACTCCAGTGAATTTCTGATGCTCTCATGACTGAGCCAAACCTGATCTTATAGAAATGCATGCTGGGAAGCGGTTCCAGCTAAAGCTGAAGATAAGAGGTCTGAATGAACTTGGCCGTTGAACCAGGCAGCCAGCACTCACTGGGTTGAGATCGTTGGGTCGAGTGCTTTCTGAGAAAACCGGGTAGATGACGGAGGGTAGGGTGGCAGGAGCTGAAGTTACAGAGGCAGCTTCACAGTAGGAAATCTGAGTGAGAAACACCTTAAGTGGAGGCTGGAAATGGTCCTACCCTGGTGGTGCAGTCCTGAATGCTGGTGCGTGAGGAACCACAGCATGTCAGGTGGGCAAAGTGGAGAAATCATGTCAAGGGACAAGCACGTTGTATCAAAAAGCATATGTCCTGATATTTTAGTTCCTGTTTAGATGATAGCATGATTGGTATATATCGCTGTCATGTCCCAAGTGACATGTTCCTCTTCCCAGTGGTATTTTCCTATACCTACACCAGACTGCCTCTCTTTGTGGGAAAGTACTCTCTTGAGGATGTATAAGGAAAGTAATAATCACTGGAAGTTATGGAACAGAAACTTTTCTCACACACAGCAGTTGTAACGCTACAATTGCATGGATAATAATACTTGGGAATGCTTGTGGATCTACAGTGCATGATGATGTGAGATCTGCGCGCTCAAACCCACCTGCTTTTTCTCTCATGAATGAAGTAGTAGAAATGTGTGAATACAGCCACTTTTGATTTAGGGAGGATTTTGAATGTGTTTTTTCTTCTATTGTTATTTGCTTAGAAAACATGAAAGAGTGTGTTTTAATCAGAGGAATATATCTCTGAAGTATGGAGCAAAATAAAATCAATAAAAAAGAAAGTAGGGTTCTTTTTTCTTTAACAGAAATGGCACACTGCAGAAAACAAATGTGTTGCTGTTTCAAGGCGAGAGAATTCAAGTCATATCTCAGAACAGCCTGCCTTTAAGAAGACAAATGACTGTGGTATTTGCAATAGTATTTTTTCCCAATAATATAATGACTGCTGAATAGGATCCTTTTTCAAAATAGAGAGCACACTCACCTTTTCATTATGCAGCCCATTGAGATAAATATAAGATACAAGGCAACACGGAAGTTTAGGCATGTATACATAACTACTTCCTCTCGTATATGTTTACATTTCTGTTAACAGAAGTGGATGATTGCAAGGAAGAGCTCCCAGAGTATCTGTGAAAGAATTGCACCATAACTATGCCTTGATGGTAGAAACATTTCGAGCAGAGCTGACTCATTTCATACGTAGGTTGTATTTCATTGTCTCTGTCTGTAAAGATTGTATCCATGCCTAAAGCTGCCTGAAAACGTCATATTTATGGCTGATTAGTTTTTCTTTAAAATCATCTCTGTGAAAACATTTTTGATTTAAAAGCAAGGTGCTTGTTTCATTTGTCAAGCAGTGAAGAGAGTCATAGCCCTCTCCATGGGAAGAGTGTCTAAAATGTAGAGGTGCTGTGTCAATGAACTTGTGTAGACAAGTGCAAAGAGCTTTCTATCAATAGTTATCTCTGAGCATCTGTAGACAACAAGCGTTTAAATAGATGTTAATAAGTATGTGCACCTGAAATTCCAAGTTAAACAGTCCGATAAACACAAGGCAACTGACACAAGAAAGAAAATCACATCTTTCAAATTTACACAGGATCTTTATACTTAAAAGTTTCACAGTTGCCTTCAATTTCTGTTACATGCCCACCTGATAGTACAGCAGCAACTCATTCCTTGTTGGTAGCTGCTTACTGCGAATTGTCAGGTTCTATCAACTTTCCTTCTCAGTTTTTTTGTAAAAGACTTGGGTTTTTTAGTTCAATATTTCAGATTTTGTCAGTAATCGACAAAATGTCATTTCCTTAATTCTTAATAGTTTGAACAGTTTTATAAAAATGGAAATTAATTGTCAGCAGTCCCCATCATATGCATTACAGAGGCATTTCTTTGCATGCATTTGATGCTTTTGTTTATTTCCATAATTTCCATCAATCCTACTTTGGTGAGGGAACAGTCTATCTTCTGTTAATGACAATACTGAGAGATAAACTGCTTGTTTCTTCCAAAAAAATTTATATATCATATTATTATTATTTTGCACTGTTGCTTTTATTTTGTACTTTCTTGAGTTCTGTTTAACGTTTTATGGATTTAATTTGTTGCATACAAAGTAGTATTTATTGGACTTGACAAATTGGTTATAGGTGCAAGCAACATTTAAAAGAAGAGGAATTTTTCATGAAAAGCTGGGTATTGAGAGAGACATTATTGACAGGTCTAAAAAGCTGTAGAATTAAGGAAGTAGCAGATGATAGGATCAATAACAGTGATGTTTGTCATTGCCTTTTGCAGTCTCACAGACAAAGCTTACTATTTATTAGGTTGGAATTAATTAGTTGTAGAAGCCAAAATTTATATCTCCAGCAGAGTTATGAACCAATTACTGATAGTGGTTTTCAACTGAAAATCATATCCCATATGAATAATTTAGCTGCAAAGTGGCATTCAGAAATAAAGTATTCCCCTTCATAGAATTTAGTAAATTAAATTTCTTCATTACAAATTAGTTTTGTTACCTATTAACTTTGCTAACTTCAAAGCAAGGACAATAAGTATTCTAATAGGTACACTGATAGTAAGTATTTCAGATATTTAAATGATAGTGAGAAGGGGTTTTTCTTTGCTTTTTTCCAAAATTATGTTAACTAGTGATATGTATATGATCATAAAAAATAAAAAGACCTCCTAAATTAAGCTTGCAGAGGACACTTTGTGACACAGTTGAACCACCATATCAGCAATCACTAACTATTTTTAAAAACTGGTATTAAAAAAGTACATAAGGAAAATATTAACATGAGAAACTGTGTTTGGTGAAGTTCCAGGGAAACATGGTCAGAGAAGGAGTTTTAAGGAAAGTTGTCAGACATCTGCAAGGTGAGGAAGCTCAGGAAACACATATATTCACTTTGAAAACTACCCTTGCATGCCAGGAGCATCCTTAACAAGAGGATTATTTTTGCTATATTGGACCATTTGCTATGCCCTAGGCACCAAGCCATAGGTGTGTGGCAGAGCTGCAGTCACAAAAGAGGCATCCCAAAGATTGTAGTCAGCATTTTCTTCTGAGTAAAGAAAACACAGAAGTGTTTCCACCAATACTGTCCAGATACCTCCTCAAGACCTGCTTAAGGTCATTCTTCCCCTCTAGCTGTCAAGTGTTCCCAGCATGGGAAAATGATACTCAATTAGCCATGTGTCACTGCAGAAAGGATTTGAAATATCACTACTGGAACTCTGGTTTTGTTGGTTTCATTGACAAAAGGACTCTGTAAGGGAACTGCTGTGGAAAGGGACTGCAGACAGGAGCACTTAAATGAAACAGTTTCTCAAGGACTATTTCCTGAAGAACTGTTTTTCCCAACTTAGAATGGTACTGGAGTCACAAAGTGACATTGCTCAGTGATCATGTCTTGTAAATGCTCTGAAATGCCCTGTTTCCAGTGGTGAGATGACGAAGAGGAGCAAAAAGGATTTTGGTTCCAGCATGTGGAATTAGAAATCTGATTCCATGATGTATCTGTGACTTGCCTCTGTCAGACCCAGCAACCAGGCACAGGCTGTGATACTTTGTGCTCTGGATGCCTGAATTTGCTGATGGCACAGTCTCCGGATTGTTACATGGTAGCTGGCTGTTTGGACAGTCAGGTTTGGTCAGACCAACCCTATCCAAACTGCAGATTTGTGGGATTTTGGCACTAGCTTGTTTTAAGGACAAGAGTTGATGGCACGCCTTTCTAACTCCTTGACTCCCTCAGGGAAAAATTGTACAGGGAAAAATTGTCTTTTGACCTTGTCCAGTTCCAGTTGAAAAGACAAAATGAAATTAAGGCTGAAATAGACATGGCCACAAGTTTGAATGTGGACTTTAGGTTTAGGATTTGGTTGAACCTGGCAAAAAGCAAAGTGCAGCACAAACTGGTTTTTTATTTTAAGTTGAGAACATAAATACAATATTATCTTCCTGTAGCCTTCTGGAAAATTATGGAAATTGCATACAAAGAAATCTGTGAAGAGTTTGCCTGAACAGACAAACAGACATGTAAATCAAGAAAACAAAGCTGTAATGAGCCATGGGAGCTGAGACCAAAACACTGATGTAGGCTTGCAGAAAGCTGAGTGAGTCAGCATGCCTGGAGAACAGCAGTTCTCATCCTCTGTGTAATTTGAGAGCCCTGTGTTGCATCATGATCAGAGGAATTCCCTACTGATTCCATTTTTTCCTGTCATACCAAAATAATCTTTATGCTGCTCATGCTACTATCAGTGCCATCCAAAGCTTCATTTCTCTTCTTGTTTCTGATTTCCTTTGTTTACAGAGTCCTTTTGTTTGTGTTAGGCTCCACTCCCTGCTTACCTGTCTTATCCTATAAGCATTTTTATAATTTATTCCAAATATTACCTATAGATGGAAAATGCTTCTCAACTGATTACATCTTAGAAAGTATCCTCAAATGATGCATTTGATTCTGAGTCAGGCATTAGTTTCTTTTGCACTTACTGCATGTTAACATGTTAGGAACAATTTTTATTCTAATACAGTTTCATGTGGATAAAACTTAGTTACTATTTTTAGGAGAAGAAATGAAATGAACATCAAAGCAGCAGTAGTGGGTGGTATAAGGCATGCTGTTATCAAAAGAAATGATACAATAAGACCAAGTCATGGGGTCATTTCTCAGGGCCTTTGTCTGAAACAATCAAAAGTATAGAGGACAAATATGTACTATAGAGAAATAGAAAAAGGAAAAGTACCTGCATTTTAGAACAAGATTTTTTTCTGCCAGAGAGTTGCATTTTCACTATATCAGTAATGGACTACATCCATATCTAAAATACAGACAGAAGTTGAATGAAATTTCAAAAGGATTTGATTTATTTTGAAGTCAAGCATTTTATTAATCAGAGATTATCAGAGATGATTCTGATAAGCTTTTGAGCAATATGCTCTAGTAATGCAGACAAATTTGCATTTCTGTCTTTTTGAATTATAGCAAATATGATCAGTATCTTTTAGGGATTTAATGATTAAACATTTCATCACAAATACTGGTGCAGTTTATCTGAGCAGGATAACCTTTTCATAGCTGCTGCCATGGAAATAAAACCAATGAAGTTATGTTTGAAAGGTATGCCCCTTGTGGCTAGAGTTCAGTCAAGCAGAGAGGCTTAGGGAATTTGCAGATTCAGTGCTGTACAGCACAGGTTCCTGCAAGGCAGTAAATCACATCAGAAGCACACAGATTATCTATCTGTCCATCCATCCATTACTCTGGTAGATGAGTGCCTTTAAAAGCTATTTTATTCCAGACCCCATATGTTCAAATACATTACACAACACATTTAAAGTGTCAAAATCCTATTTCTAGCTTTGATTCAGTGTTTAACACTGAACAAGTTGTTTAAAGTATAATCTTAGTCTTGTTTCTCTGCTGTGGAGAGGAAAGAAAATCAGCAGAGGCAGTGAAGCGAATTGTGCTTTGTACGAAATGGTGCTGCCGACTTTTACAGAACACTGTTGTAAAGAGATTCATGATAATAAATACATGCCTGCATTTTTATGAAAAACCTAATTTAATTTTGTCAACTGAAAACACCTCCTCTGAGTTTTCTAAGTATGTTTCTTACATGATGGTAAAGAAAAGTATTCAAACACGGGATCTCAATTTCTTCTTTTAACACCAAGTTTAGTATGTTCAGCCTAATGAGATTTGGTAAGCTCTCTCTCAAATTTTGAATGAGAAATCTCATTCGAAGAAATTTTTGAATGTCTGTGGTTGCCTGTACTGAGAATGGTGGATGCTTGATTGACAGGTTCATTAGTTGCTACTCTGAAGAGGAGACTATACTTACCTGTACTCTTTTTGGCCAGAGGAAGATAAAATAATGACAAACCAGTGAAAAGACTGAACAGTGCTCCTTATGTTATGCCTAATGCATGCAGTTTGCCCAGTGGTTCAAGCTTTTAGAAGTATAATGAAGTATAGAGCCTTCACTGAGTGCAGAGCTGTCCTATGCCACCAAAAGCACATAGCCTGCTTATGTGTTGTTATGATGGCTATCTGCTCCCTCCACTTGTAAAAGAAAGTCTGCTAGCAGCAGGTACAGAATATGAAGGAGGATAAGATGCTATTTTCCATTTTTCACAGTCATCTTGTAAAACAAACTCCTTGGAACATACTGAACCAGTTATGATTTCCTAAGTGACTACTATGGGTCACACAGCACTCCAGCTGGAATCCAGTATCAGAAGACCCTATAGGTCTTGCAGCTTTAGTCTTGCAAGGTGCGGCTATGTACTGGGTCATATGCACTTCCAATCCAGTTTAAAAGATTCCTTTCAGACTTGGTGGCCTGATGCCCCAGCAGTGGCCCTGGTTGTTCATTCTAAAACCAGCTGTAGTGATTTTACCATTCACCCTCCCACTCAGCAGCAGTATGTGGCAGTGTGTTCCTTCCAGTAACAGTGAATCCCCATTTCCTGATTCTGAATGATCACCATCAATATTTTTCTGTCTGGCCTTGGCAGACTGCCTTTCATCTTCTGGCTCCAGTAAGTGAGCAGCTCCCCCTTCCCTGCTGTTCCCAGTTGCCTTGTTAAATCCATCACATTAGAAAGCTCAATTGCTGCGTTAACATGCAAGAAAAGCCACCTGATCGAGAGGCATCCTATGTCTCCATTTCACACTTTCTGCTTGGTTCAAATGCCCCGCTGGCAACTCTGGCTAGCTTTTTAGAAGATTCTTTCCCCTACTGATGAAACAGCAACTATCCACTTTTTCACTTTTTGCAGGTCTGTTTTGATACAGGAGGTAGAACAGTGTTGAATGAATCCAGATCCTTCTTTCTTATACACTATAGAAATTTGGAGATTCAGTTCCATGATATTTTCCCTTCAACTGCCTACTTCTACTCAAGGAGCTGCAATAATCTTCAGGAAGATTTCTTTATTTGCTAACACCAAATAGCATCATTCTTACATTTCTAAATTTATCTGTAATATGACCAAGAACCTGTGAAGTATTCTACAAAGCAACATCATTAAAGCTAGTGTGTATCCTGCCCAAGTGGATCTTCTGCCATTTCCAAGTCTAGATAAAAGTAGGGTCATGCCTCTTTATTAATAAGAGGAAATTCACGAAGTAGACGATTAGAGAACTTTTAATTTTCCAGTTGAATATCTCAGGTTGCTTTTGATGTCTGACAAGATTGGGCACAGGTGAAGGAACACTGGTGGAATTTTAAATGACCATAAAAATGAGAAAAAACTATTTGATACTTTCCATCTCTGAACAGGAATCTGGAGTAATAATGCTTTCCTACTGTAGCTGCAGGATTAGACTTGACTTAAGTTGGCCCTACAGCCGAATGGGAGTGGTCCTATATCCTGTTGTCTTCACTAACTGTGTATGAATTAGAGCCAAAATAGTGCACATGGAGGTTGGCTTTCTAACACCTTCCTTTAGACAATGCATGTGAGTGTCATGCCATAGTAGTAATAATGTTGAAATTTATACCACCTATAAACATTTTATAGCAGTGTAATTAGTTGGCTATTAGTACCACCCAAGCTTAGCCTTATTTTATTGCCGTGAACACAACTTGTAATCATATAAATGATAATAAGTAATAATGCTTAAGGGCGCTGTATAAACCCTAGCATTTTAGTCTCTCTGGTGAGTGCTATTTGTGAACAAAAGTAAGGGATCCTACAGGTTTTCCTCTCCTTGAGTACTTATTTCCACGCTCTCCTTAGAGGGTTTTCTAATGCAAAATAAGATTGTAAAACTCACATTCTTCTCTCACGTTCTGTAATCTGACTCTGCTCACTTCTGTGCTAGTACAGGTGTAAGCTAGGCAATAAACAGCAAGAAAGAAGTGGATTCAAAGAGTTTGGGGACCATTCCTGCAAATCAAAGGTGTATTACAGTGTTCTCAATAGTCGATTATACAAATGAGCTTCTTATTGCCCTGTGTTTTGTACCGGTTTAGAAAATTAATTTTAGTCTATAAATAGGGCAACATTTTGGAGAAGATGCATTTTGTTTTTAAAGTACCTGCTTGAGTAGAAAGGAGAAATGTCCCACATTTAAGGAAAGCATAGTCCAATTGGCTTTGCAATGTGTTGCTAGATTTGTTCTGTGCCCTGTGGAGAGGGGTCTGGATGGCTACTCCTACTGTGCATCATTCCACATCTCTAAGATCATACACCACAATATTTCCTGCTGTTTCTGGTTCTCTAGTGCAAGTCAGCTAGTCCAACATCAATTCTGTTGTTTAACTCTGGTGAGAAGAGGGTGTTCACAAGAAGAAAATGGAATATTTCCTTGTAGTGTTGATAGCCAAAAGAAGACTCGCTGTGCTAGTGAGCAGGTATTTGAAAGGAGTGAAATAGGCCAGGAGCTAACTGCAAGCAAATTGGTCAGTATTCATCATCCAACCAGAATAAAATGAAATTTCATTGAGTGGCCTAGAATGACTGTGTATTGGTCTTGGACATTCTTCCCACTTTAATAATCTAAATGCATTAGGGAGGAAAAAGAAGTCACTACTGATCACTCAGTTTGAAAGGAAATTAAAAGGATGTTTTAAACAAAGTGGATGGCAAGAAGCAGAAAATTACCCAGACTGTTACACCAACCCTGAACAGCACCCCCATCTGCAGTTCAGGTGACAGCACCATCCCTCCACAGCGGTTGACTTTCATCTTTGGCCATTTATTTAGCAGTTTCTAACACAAACCCCTCAGGACTGTCCCAGAAAAAAACCGACAGCATGATTTGTTTCTTGTATCAAAAAAACTTAGAAAGGCAAATTCAAAACATAAATATGTGTGCCCACAATGTTGCTGTTCTTCTGAGCATCATAACCAGTATTATCACAGCAGAATTTCTAATGGAAAGTTGAACTTCTGACTTCCATGTATTTCCTGGGTACTTGTAGTTAGCACCATTTCTTCCTTTACAGTGATGTCTACTATTCAAGCTCTTTCAGTGTCTGAGGATTTAAAGAGATTTTGTTGTACTGCTTGTTTAAAGATCAAATTTTGGCCTTCATCTCTGTTACCTAGAGTTTTGCAGCTCTTATGAACTGTGGGTTCTGTGCTGGATAGAGGGATTAGTCCCTTGCTGTTTTCTCTTAATATAGTCCTGCTTTTTGGCTTTTACATGGGATAGTTTAATTTTAAAAAACAAGCCCATTATTAGATCATAGAGTACTCTGCTACTTGGAAAATATGTCAGAAATTTTCTCATCTTGAAGCATGCTTCAGAGGCTTAAATATTTTTAGATTATTTATTTTTCTATAGATTTTCTGCTTCATTACAACTTAAGCATCCATAAATTGGTCTCATGCTAAGAGAGCTTGTAAACCCTCAGGGCCTCCCAATATAGCCAATACCCTAATTGCTTTTAAGCACATCTTGGGAAGTTTCTTGGTGTGCTCTAATACAAAAGTCAACAAATTGTGGTTGAGAGAGAGACAGTCACTTCTACCAAGATGTTCTTATGGGATGCAGATACTCTAAGCTGAGAGATAAAAAGTAATGTAGGAGAGGAAATTAAATGCAGAGCAAAATAGAGCAGCCCATTTAAGTTTTCCAAGACAAAATGCTTATTAAAGCCAACTGTTTCTCAGACAGGTATTCTGTGAAAGCATTTGCTGTAGTTGAACCAGGTGTGATATAGTTACAATGAGGAAGGGACAGACTCCAAAAGACAGTTGCTATTGACTTATGGTTCATCCATATTTGCATTGCAAAGAATATTCTGAAACTTCCCTTTAGGATTATTAGGAGTTTGCAGTTTGGCAGCTTCTTTTTGGAGTTTGGTTGTAGAATAACTGCTCAATATACTATGAATTTTTATGAGCACAGAGAAAAGGCATTTTCTGTTCATCTGTGTGGTGGCTTATTGGATGTACTTGGCTCAACATAAGGTTCTGTGGAAAGGTTCCATTCACAGCTGTCTCATCAGTTAAGGCTCTCTGAGATGAATGCAATAAAAATTGCTATCCCCATTTAAAATTTAGATCATAGGCATCTAAGAAATGTTGCCCACCAACAGATAAATACTAAATTTTTTAAAAGTAAGTGCATTTTTTTTGGTAATGGATGCTAAAAGTGCTTGTTTGACCAAGAAACTGGAACTACCTTATTCAAAAATAAATTATTATTTCATAATCTAACAGACAGAATGCAAGTATATCTGAAATACAAAGAAGCCTATTCAAATAATACTGTGAAACACTTTGACTTCTGTGTTAGTGCAGATTTATGTAATGTAATGTAAGAAAATCATGCACAATATAGTCCTTCACATCCTGAGCTATAAAACATGTAACACCATGCAGGCAAAATAATGTTCAGTAAGAGGGCTTTAAGGCAGTATGGGTTTGAATCCAGAACTTCCACATTAAAAGAGCTTCCCAGTACTTTCTTACCCGTATCTATTGCTTCCCAGCACAGGAAGAAGATGCCTTCCTTGCAATACAATCTGTCCCATGCCTACTTTAGTATTGTTCTATCTTTCCTATTGCTTGCACTTTTATTCCCTCATGAAGTCTGGAATCAGGTAAGGTTACCCTTATCAAGCAGCAGCTTCATCTTCTATCTGATGTATATATGAGCAGGGTCCTTCAGTGTGGAAGCAGGAAAGACAACCCAAGGCTGGGACCAGGCCTGGTTTTACATATCCCTTACCAAAATACATCTTTCACCTTCTAGTGGCAGGTCCATTAATCACCTGTTTAGTAGAGAAAACTCTCCCCTTTAGGTAAGGGGTGGGGGGGAAGAGCCTTAAATTGGTTTGGTTGGTTTGGTTGGGGTTTTTAACAGCCTCGTTAAAAGCTGTTTCTGATACCACTTTTCTATAGTTGCTCTGTCCACAGCGATTACTGAAGAGTTTTGGCTTAGACATATGTTCATCATAGAAGTGATCACAGTTGTCCTGTAAGGATTGGGCAGTGGAACAGGCTCCCCGGGGAAGTGGTCACAGCACCATGCCTGACAGAGTTCAAGAAGCATTTGGAAAATGCTCTCAGGCACATGGTGTGACTCTTCGGGGTGGTGCTCTGCAGGGCCAGGAGTTGGACTTGATGATCCTTGTGGGTCCCTTCCAACTTGGCATATTCTGTGATTCTGCTTTGTCACTGGGCAACAGATAGACTTGACCCTTGATTTAAAAATCAGCTTCAGCCAATCTTTTATTTTTTTGTTCTGTTAACACTAATTACAAGACCAATTTGCACATACTGATTTTTGAAGGCAGTTACTTCTTTTCACCTGTTTTATTTACTGCTTGTGTTTGAATAAAATTAGCTGTTGCTAGAAACAATTTAAATGAAAAATTGCACTTGAAGATGTAAGCAGGTTTTGTGCTAAATAGCAGCTCCTTCATCTTCTGATGAAAATCAAAATTTCCTTTGCAGTTGTATAGAAGAAGAAGTATTTTATAGATCTGGTTGGCTTGTATTGTTTATTAGATTACTTTTCAAATTTTTTTGCTAAAAATACAAATTGTTTTTCACTTCTCTGTATTTCATTGAGTTCTTTAATTAAAATAGGAATTGAAAAACAAACTCTAGCTCTGTGTCAGTTCAAAGGTATTTGTGTTTGAATAAAGTTTTTATCACCTGAAAAAGGTCTTACTATACAGTAAATTTACTGATATGTTAGTAGTCATTCTCAGTGCTCCCAAAGTTCATGATTTCTAGGAAAGCAGTGCTTATTTCTGTTTCACTTACAAACTTCAGGATGTAATTCATGCATGCAATAACTCTTATTTGTAACCAGAGGAAACAGGATTTGTATTTCTGTTGTGCTTATGGTACTGGATTTTTCCAATTTGTCAGGCATTTGAAGTTCTCAAATACCACACAGCTGATCTTAAAAAAGCCAAAATCAAATAAACAAATTTTAAAAATAATTCTAAGAATAAGATGTTTTGGCTGCCTTTTGGCTGATGAGAGGTTTTAACTTTTAGTACACATGTAATCCATATTTTCAAGTATTGGTGTATGAAGTTAATTACTGCTTAGGTTCAGGTTTTGATGGAGGTTCCAGAAAAAGCAAAATTTATTGATTCCAAAAACTGTATGTTGAGGAAAATATAAAATACTGTAAGTAGAATTAAGGGATGGGTTTGTGCATACAGCATTTTAGAAAGAAAATATTGGTCATCAGCAGTGAAATGTTTTAGGAACTGGTTATTTTTCTCAAATGTTTCAAACTGCAATTCTTTTAAAGTCCCTTTCAATATTTTTCAAAATTACACTGTTGTTTCTCATGTGTGAATGTGTATTATTAGGCTATTTCGAGTCTTACACTATGCAGCTATGCATGCCCTTGGGTTACATATCTAACAATGTAAGAAAGCATGAATTATTTAATTTCTTTCAGTTCTCAAGGATTATTTACAGAACTCCACACTAACACTTTTTCTCTTTATTTACCACAAAGCAGATGAAATGCTACATGACTGCTATGCCATACAGATTTCTAAGGCAGCTTAACAGTTAAAGCAGATTACTGAATTCTCTATTGAAGTTTTCAATAACTTTTAGCCTTGGTAATGAACACTTCTATCAGTGAAGATTTTGACTATTACTTTTAATTTAATTTTATTAAGGGGTTGTTTTTTTCTTTTTTCCAAGCTCCCAAGTCTTTCAGAAGTGATGGCTAACATTTGAAGCATCTAATCTGGACCTTGCAATGCTGACTCTAGGAGCACAACTGTTTCTTGGGGTCACAGCAGAACCAGACCCTCACTTCTTTCTGCAGAACAAAGCTGTGCCAGTCACTCCTCTTTCACTGTCCTGTTAGTAGACCAAGCAAACTTGGGATTTTTTCTGGCTGCTTTTCACCTTATCTAGTCGCGTATAGTAGTAGGTTTGCTGAAGGCTCACTAAAAAATCTATGTGTTGATCAATTCCTTACCTCTATTTCTTGACACAAGTCCTTATAAATACTCTTTTTTGCCTCTTTTCCTCCCTTTCTCCATCTGCCTACTTTCTACCTACATCTGCTTTCTCTTACTGGGAAGCTAACTATTCATTTCTTTAGGACATGAATAAGTTATTATCAATAATGCTGACCAGAGATGATTTCTGATCCTTCTTTGCTGCTGTGAACTGTAATATCCTTGTATTTGACTCTCTTAAACTACCTTCTTAGTACAAAAGCTCCAAGACTTTGATTCAACAGTAATGACAATCAAGCTATAATGGAAACCTAAATTACTTTTTTTAACCTTTTGCGGAAGAATTTTGTTATTATTCTGGCTGCTTACAGGAAGATTTGTGTTCAGGACTTAAAGACAGATATGAATTATGTAGTATAAATCAAAACTTACCCTAATTCAGCAACAATTATTTGTATCAGATGAGAATTAGGTGTTTGGTAGTATTTACAGGAGACTTGTAGAAATGTTAAGTATCGCAGGCCCAAGAAGATTGAAGTTGTTGCAGCTCTCTGTTGGTGGCATTGGTGGTTACAGTCTGGAAGCATTATTCTAGCTGAAACAGCCAAGGAGTCAGTGGCCAACAGATAGTGTGAGTTTACTAGCAGGAATACAAGGACAGATGAAAGGAATATAAGAAATGTAGGAATTTCACTGATGAAAGTGGGAGGAGGACAATATAAAGATGAATTAAAAATTACTTTATCCTACGAGGAAGGCAGAGTATGAATCATGAATGTACAGTGACATTCCCAAATCCTTCTTTGACTTACTGATTTCTTAAAATTTTGTCTGTGATTAATTGAAATCTTACTTCTGTGTTATAAGGTGCTTGAAGCAAATCCCATGTAAATGCACTCATCAGACAATGGCACTATTAATTTTCTTTGTCTTCCTCCCAAAAATCACCAGCAGAAGAGCAAACATGCCTCGGCAGACCTATCTCCATGTTCTGCAATACTGTTTTTCTGGTATTTTAATTGGGTTTATGTTTATTTTGAATATTCTGGTCTTAAAGTCTAAATAAAATACCAATCAATTTCTGTTAAAACTAAAAAGTGAATCTTAAACTTTTCATGGATAAAGAAAATGCTTTCAGATATGATCATATGTGCTAAAAAGCAGAAAGCAAAAGAGCATTGTGCTCAACAATCATGAGCAAAAGTTAATTATGTTTACCCTTATCATTGCAAGGACCCCCCCATTTTGATTTTAAAGGAATAGAGATGGTGAATCCACCTTTTTCCTGTGTATAACCTACAGAAGTTTAGCAGTATTGCATCCACATAGCTCCAGTGGGAATAAAGCCTGTTCATTAATCTGCATTTACATCCAGCATACTTCAGTCATGCAAACTCTGACGGCCAAGCACTACAGAACTAAATTCTAAAAAATAATTTGGTAACATGAATCTTCTCATCCCTACTATCTACTCCATACTCAGCACACTGTTGTAAGAAAATAAAAGCAGGTGCACATTATTTAAAAATCAATGTCTCATCAGTTTTAACTATGTGCTTTCTAAATTGCTTGTGAGACTAAATACGAGTCTGGATGCCAGACTTAGAAGTTGACCATCTGCGGGCTAACAGTTGCAAACTAATGCATTCTTTCATCAACAAAATGCTGGCCAAGCTATTGCTTCAGTCAGCCATGGCAGCAGGGCAAAAAACAGACAATCCTTAGCATTTATGCATATTCAGAGGAGGTCACCGTATTCGCTCGGTGTCAGCTGCACATGTGCTCTGGATGAGGCACAGAGAGGGGGAACAACAAGTGGGAGAAGTGAACGGTATTACTGAGGGGGATACTTTTATTCTCTGCCAGTCAGTCGAAAGCGCTGTCAATAACAAACACCCTAGGAGAGTAAGGACTGCAGGAGACCTCTCTCCCACAGTGAGATGCTGCAAAGTCTGAATGCCAGTCAGACCCCTCCTGTTCTGGCTGTGCAGCAAAAAAAATTCCTTTTGTTTTGTACATGTGTGGCTGATTGAAGCTATTGTTGTTTAGCCTGGCTCCCTTCTCTTTGTGCATCCTCAGGGAAAAACAAAAGTTGAATTGGGGCTTTCTCTCCTCCGAGAGCAGCCATGAAGGAAATCAGTTCCATTCTCTATTAAAGACTGCAGTCCCACAGGAGATCAATTTGGCTATCACCTTTCGTAGCATTCCAGGTTGGGAATAACAAGGAGATGTTGGAGGGGAAAACTGCACAATACTTGCTGGATTTCACCACCGATGTTTAATGCAGGACATTTATAAGGTTTCTCTAATTTCAGAAACTTACCTGATTTAGAATCCTAGAACTGATGATATGCTGCCGTTATGGCCTGGAGAACGGATTGAATGCTCACACAGAGTATAGAGATGCTCTGCTAGGAGAATTTTGATCTGGGTAACAGTTGTTGCAGACACCACTAAAAGAAGTCAGAAGTCTGTCAAACAATTTAATATAGGTTAAGGAAACACAGCATTGAACAGAACAAAAGAACCTGTGGAGAAATTACATTAGTCCTTAGCTGCAAAATCTGTCTCTGGTTCTGTTTGTCTCGATAGAAAACAGCAAAAAATAAAGCCGATCTAGTCCAGCTTGCTCCTGTACTTCAATTACAGTGGCTTATGGTGTAAGCCACTGTAAAAGGTTGTAATTTTCTATGGAGAAAGGAGGATTTTATTAAGTTGGAATAATCCTTTAGGTCTTAAAGGGCTGGCTGAAAAGTCTGTACCAGCATTTGTAGATGTATCTAAATAGTTACACCTACAGGTAGGACCAAAGCAAACTGATTAAAAAAAAATAAGTTAACAGTGGAAATAAGACTGGTGCTGAGTCCTTCTCTTCTGGTATCTGCATTGTAATTCAGTTTAATTCAATAAATTCAAATTGTTTTCACAACACAGTACTCTGGGGCCTCGCTGATGGGAAGCAAGTCTGGGCAGCAATGCTGGGGTTAGCCAAATGGGCAGTCAAATAAGTACAGATGGAACAACTGTGGGGAGGTCTACTTGCAAAACCAGAGCTGAATCCAGCTGGCTGCTAGCTGATGTCCTGATGTGAAGGTGTTTCAGCTGCTACTCGCTGCTTTCTTCCTGTCTAGCTCTCTAGCCAATACCTCTCGAAAGGAAACAGATGTCTTCTCTTTGCTTTGCTGCTGTCGTGTCTCAGAAGTGGTGAGAGTCTTGCCTGAGCCTGAGTGACAGCAGGGGTGGACAGCAATGTAAGCAACCATGTTTGGGCAGCACCAGGTTATGGTGCTGTTTGCTGAAGGGTGAGGTATCCTTGTGTCACAGCCTTTGCAGTGGGAGTCACCCACCTATGAAGACACTGTCACAAGTGTTTTCCCAGTTAGTGGTCCCCACTATGTGTTGGAATACCAGACCCATAGCATCAAATCAGATGTAGGCGTACTACAGCCCTTCTCATTCCTGCTCTCTTTCCCCAGGGTAAGAAATCAGTCCTACATCTCCCACGTGTCCTTTATAGAAGCCCCCCAAAGAAAGGAAGCCCGTTCTCCCTCTTAGAGAGACTAGGAACAGTGTGACCCTGTTGATGTGGAATCTGTCTGATGTGGAATCATTTAATTGCTGAGAGTTTCCAGCTGATGTTGAAGTTCAGATCCTGCACTCAGGCCTTTTTTGTTCAACTAATTGTATTAGTGACCAGACTTTTTTTTACTGACCTGCAAGTATTCAGGCTCTTTATTTTTGAGTGCCTTAGCACCCCACATCAATAGCTGTTTCTGAAAGCTTTATTCTTACTCATCCTGGCCTGCAGATGAGATGTAGTAACATATAAAAGCTTGCCATATGTGTTTGTGAGAGTCTTGGCTTAAAGCAGTAACATAAATTCTGTGTGATGCTTATGGCAAATGTTGGAAAATAATTAGCCATTGAAACTGTCATGTTAGGAGAGAGGTAATGAAAAGTAATCTTTCTTTTATGATTTAGATCTTTTACATATGGATTTATGAAGTCTTAGTAGATGCCATGCTAGCAATTATTGTATTATAGACATCAGCTTGCTTATTTCTGTTCAGCATCAAATCTATTTTAATGGGCAGGATCGCTCATAGTAAAGAAAGTAGCAGTAACCCATCAACAATGTCCCTTTTCTCACGTTTCTACAAATTCTTAATAATTTATGGCTAAGAAAGCACAATGAGATCACAAAATCCTGGAAATCATAGACACCTTTCCCAGAGAGCTCTAATTATCACCATCAACAGGCATTATTGTAGAGTTACTGCTATCCAGTGCTATCTAAGCTTGATTCTGATTAGGCCATTTTCCCACCATGGTGTAAGTCAGTGTGAGTATATGACTTCCATGGAAAGCTGAGTTCCTACTGCCTTATGATCTGTGTCAATCACTAACTTCTTGAAAAATTTATTAAACTATTACCCTAGTAAAATACCATTTAAGAAATTAGCATAAACCACTAAGAAGTAATAAGCTAACCTTAAAAGGGGAGCGAAGATCAAACAGAAAAATAAAAATGGCAATATATCCAGAGAAATGAAACATACTAGATAGGACAAAAACCACTTTTTCTGCTTTTGAGTTTAAAGCGAAGTTGATTTTTTATGTAGCAATGAGAGACTTTGCTCCCTATATAGTAACTTGTCAACCTTGGTTCTTCCATACACAGATTTTGTGTTTCAAAGTTGTAACAGTGCTAAAATCTGTCTTGATGTTTTATTTCAGTATAGGTTAGAGACTTCAATCAGTTGTGAAATTCAAGAGCCTTATTATTATTACTAAGTATTAGTTCTTAAAGGTTAATATTTATTTGCTACACAGTAAGCTATTTAGAGATGCGCAAGAAAATCCATGTCCACCCTACAAGTACCAATGCTGTGATACTACTGAGCTGTCAGACAGCTTAGGACAGGACACCATGCTGCAATCAGGGCTGGGTACTACGTCACCTAGTGTCTGTCTGCCTAGCCAATGTCACTTCACCTGGCTTGCCATCCATCCAGGAAGAGTAATCTGAATTACTGCACCTGAAAGACTGATGTGTCCAGCATCTGAATGTGGTCCTGCTTTTTATTTTTCTGTTATCATAGAGCTGTACTTAGGAAGACAGAATGAATGTGGTACAGGAATTTGTCAAGAGCATAAAGAATGTGATTTCTCTATGACTGCCTAGGCTTAAAGTTTCCATGTCCTTCAGTTATTATATTCTGAGATCACAATTCATGAGCTCATCTCAATTCAGCAAGACATTTAAACAAGTGCTTAACTTCTAAGCACTTAAACTAAGAAGTTTAGGCTTCAGTACTATTCTGGGATGCTTAAAGTACTGTTGGCAGAAATAGGATGTATGTGCTGAGTTGGCATTTCTGTGTTTTAATTGCACTCGTCATCTACTTTTTTCATACTTACCTGTCTCCAGGTCAGAATATCACTCAAGACCCATCTAGATGCAATCCTGTGCAATGTGCTCTAGGAAGACCCTGCTTGAGCAGGGAGGTTAGACTAGATGTACCCACTATGGTCCCTTCCAACCTTACCCATTCTGTGATTCTGCAATTCAACCATAGGTTAAGCTACAACCTTAGTTGAGGCCTGCCTTCTTTGCTGTTAATTATTCCTGTTAAATATTCCTGAGGTTTCTCCTTTACTCATTTTTTTTGCTTGTTTTTAACATGAAATTGTTAGACCCTTCTTTGTTAGACCTTTTCAAGCCCCCTTCTGTTCACACAAAGGAAATGTTTACATGTGCTTTCACTAATTTTGACCCACTGTTATTTTGAGTTCTCTAACGAGACAAACCATCTGATGGAACTCAGCAGCATTACCTACTCTCTTCATGCAAGTTTTCATGGTAGGTGGACCTGTCCCCCCATCAGTTCTCAATCATTTTGTTCACTTAACTCTTAATCATAATGACTGTATTCTGACAACGGCTGGGTAATGCAATCCAAATTATATATTTGTGAGATATACATGTATATATTGGTGAGATTATGTATATATATTGGCGAGATATATATATATATACACACACATATATATTCAGTCTTGTGACTATTGATTTTCATTCTCTAATGGCCTGATCTTGCTTCAGAGTGCTCTGATTCAACTCCTGCAAGTAGTTTCATTGGTTTGTGTACCTAGAGTATCTATTTGAAGGTCTGTATTCTTCAAGCATTAATGAAGAAGCCACAAAACATGAAGTGAGTGAGGCTGGGCATACTGCACTGAGTTAGAGTTTAGCATGGGCTGTAGCCCCTTCTCCCCTGCCTTCCCTGTCCCCCTCCCTGCAGCAGTGCCAAAGGCGGGTGTTGGAAGAGTGATAGCAGAGTGTAAAGATAGCAGGAGCCACTGAGATCTGTAAATGTGACACCTGGTGCTTCTCTCTCGCCCATAACACTCCTTTCCCTGAGACCGAAGTAAGTGTGGTCCTGCATGGTTTGTTTTTGACAACTCTATGTCATTGTCACCCGTCTTTGCATTGCATTCCCTCAGCTCCGTGAATCCTCAAAGAGAGCTAATAGCATTTCGCTGTCTGTCTCAACAGCTCTTTTCGGTGGCGGTGAACAGCGCCTTTCAGAGTCAGCAGATTTGAATACAAAAAATTTACCCAAAGTACTCCAATCTATCCTTTTGCACTTTTACCCTAGAGCTTCAGAACAAGCTGTGTGATCTTTCCATGCTATGTCTCTTAATCTGTAACGTGACAGTGGCTTCTAGAGGTATCAGTCTCCACAAGGCTGTAGGTATGTAATATGAGAGGTGGCCAAGGAGCCTGCCCAGAGGGACAAGCTTGCATAAGTGGATGGTTGGAAATATTATTATCTGTTTTACAGATGGGAATTTGAGAGGAACTGAAATGAAATGCTTTGTTGTGATTACTCAAGCTGTCTCTGGCAGGACCATAAGAACACTCCTTTGTTTATGTCTTAGATTAATATTTAATAATGTAACTAGCAATATTGATTTAATATAACCACAGTCCTGGCTACCATTTACAGTGCTAGTGATTCTCCAGGATAAGCGTACTTCTCCTGCAGACTGACATTCCGTTCAGCTGGCCATTCTGCCTAGGCTGCTGAAAATCTGATAGCTATGAGCTGTTCTTGTCTTTGCTTAACTAGTCTGTTGGTGGACTTCTGGCACAGATGAGAGTAAGATCTTCCATTACCGATCTGCTGGGCACTGTAGTTCCTTCAGCCTTTCAGCTTTCGTTAACAGGAGTAATTAATTGTACACTGATGAGGCTTGTGGTGACTAAGCCCACCAGAGTTAGGGGAGCAGCATGTAGATGCTGGCAAGCCAATTGTGAAAAAATAAAGAGAACAGGAGAAAGAAGCCATGTGGACTTTTGTTCCTTTGAAGTGGGCTTTCTGTGCAGGTTCTTTAATTTTTCACTTCCTTTATTTTGTTCTTTTCCTTATTTGTTCTGAAAAAATTCAAGCCTTCCTTGCAAAGCAATTCATATGTAAAAAGTTTTCACATTGAGATTCATCTGATAAGGTCTGCGGAGGGAACTTATTTGCACTGACAAGTTGGCAGCCAGACAACCTCTCCGTTTTCTAAATGAAAGGAGAGTAGCAGCAGGACACCTCCTACCCTCTGCCTTTCAGTGCTGGAAGAGAACCAAAATCCGGCCAACAGCTATTGGGGAGTCATATATTTAGAGGCTGCAGAAGTGTATGGACACCGGGAATGTAACATACGGTTTGCCTTCTGTGAGAACCGATACAGACAAGTGATATTTGGGTTGGTGATTTTCAGCAATGGGGGATGGGAAGGGTGACCTAGCAGATGCAATTAGTTTGCCTTTATTTTTTTAGCAGGACCATTCCAAATGTGAAGTATTCTAGATGTATTTTTAATTCTTGTCTGTAAAAGAGAAAATAAAGGCTAGATAATTTTCTCCCCCATTCAGTTTTATATTCTAGCATGTAACCAGTGTGGGATCACTTTCCTATTTTCTTCAAACATAGCTAGACAAAGAGGATGAAGGTGCCTCAAAAGCCTACTTCCCCTCCCCGCACACATTTCTGTGATACGAGTGTCAGAACACCAGTGTGAGGGACTCTTGGTCTTATGTTAGACCACTCCCTCCATATTTATCCAACAACATCAGTGTGCTGTGCATTTTAATCCAGGCTACATATACAGCCATATTAGGGAAACCGAAAAAGGTAATATCTTCATTTCTGCCTTTGCCTTGAATTAGTCTGCCAAGCACCAGTAAAATTACTTTGTAAGTGAGTAAGCTACTACCCAGCTGGAGCACAGCATCCATCAGAACACCTCAGGGAAACTGGAGCAGGATTTTTGTAACAAATAAATGTTAAATTATCATGACTTGCTGTTAATCCATATTCACACAGCCCTGCACATAGCATACTGAAAGGGAGCATGCACCTTTACTGTCATGGGCAGCATTGCCTCTGCTGAATGCTTCAGCTCTGGAGAAAGGCCCACTTCTGTTTGGATGAGATTTAAGTGTGTTTTTTAGCTGCCATTAATCTTGGTATTCCTTTAATTGCTGTTAAGGGCATTGGGAAGTTATTCAGTTAAGAAATCCTTAGCTGCATTGCAAGATCTGCAAAAAGTTGTAGTATAGAGACAATAATTGTCATGGTTGCTTGTATATGTACCTAATTATACTTTGTCTTTCAGCCATTCATGGGTAAAATGGTGCTGGTGGTATTTGAAAATATGTGGCTTCTTGTTAGCTGCATACTTGACTGATCATATACTTGTTGTCATGGCCAAGCACTCTGTTGAATCCCAGTCTCATGACACAGCAGGTTTTCCTGCTCAGCATACACATCTGGCAGCTCTGCTCCACTTCTGCTTTGCAAGAGCTCATGTTCTTGAAAGATGGGGAGCAGACAGTAGTGCCGGTTCTGTGGTCTTAAAACTCAGACAAATTAATACAGTGTCCTCCAGAAGGCCACAGGTCACTTCCCGGTCACACACATGGCACTGCAGGCTAATAGCAGAAAAAATAATTAATACCCCTGCCTAGGCTCAGTGTTTCTGTATATATTTATTCAGTAAAAGCTAGCATTTTAATTTTGCTGATTTATCTAGATAAATGGCCTGTCTTTAATAAATACATTGGTGTGCGTTTTATAGAAAGGTTTTACAATAATTACAGTGATATTAAAATAAGTTTGTTTTCCATAAAACACAAAGGGAAGCTGCTGTCTTCTGCATAGTTACCAGGTTATTTATTTTGAGAAGTAAAGAACAGCCATATGCCTAAACCAGAGCCTAAACAACTGCCCTTAGTACTCCCAAGTACTGGTGATGGCCACAGCATGAGCCCACCTGCCTAATGAAGGCAGCTGGTAAACAACAAGCATATCACAAACTTTTCTGAGTGTTCAGATGAACGTTTTTCAGGGGGGACCCATGTGTCATGGTGAGTTCATGCTGCTAAACTGATCATACATGGGTGCGAATCTCAGTGGGAAAGCATGAACTGGGATCTTTTCTGGTCCAACTGCCAGTTTTCTGTCTTTGTTTGGTGATAATAGACAGAACACTAGAAATATGATTGATGTCTGTGATCCAGTAAATGGTGCCTATGTACAATATCTTTCATACCACCTCCGAAGAAAACAGAAGGCCCTTCGTTATTGGAGAGGAGGTCTTTGGTCAAGGCAACCAGAAGAGGAAGTATAAAAACTTAAAGATCAATGTTTTACATTCAAAAATCTGTGCTGCTGTAAGCTACAAGAAAAAAAGACAATTCATGGGGAAAAAAAAAAAAAGTAATAACTTAAGAATAAAGCCTGTAGTAAATTTACCAGATCAAAAAATGAAGTATTGCTGAATAAGCCCTTATTATCCAATGTCAAGCCCAGTAGCATGTAAATGAATGTAATAGAGATGATGAACTGCTTAAACCTTGGCTAATGCTCTTAGGACTGATAGAGTTGATGAGAATTTGAAGTACAAAAGGTTTTTCTAGAGCACTGTGACTGCTGTTTTTGAAAGATGTTATTAAGGGAAGCTAACAGACTCATCACAATCTTTTCCTAACTTAAATATGACTGTTATGGTTAGAGCTCTAATGAGCAGCTAAATGGCTGCTATAAATTACAATAGTTCATATAAATTGCACCTTAGTGCTTAGGCTGATGGTCAAGGAGGTACATAGAAGGTAAAACTATAGGGCAGGCATAGCAAGGCGTTGCTGAAGGGAAGGCGCTTCTTCCCTTTCTCAGTCTCTGCCTTATGTTGGAGTGCTAGGCATGGAGGTGGATGAGAAATGAGAGCTCAGGGAACACCAGTGTGAGCGCTCATGAGCGGTCTTGTTTGTCAGAGGAGGAGAAATTAAACACGCATATAAGAATAGGGCATTTCTTGAGGTGTCATAAATAAAATCAGGGAAGGGGTGGGTAGGGTAGTCAACAGGAGAGGTGTCTTGCAGGGCATGGAGCCAGGCAGCACCAGTAGACAGGCAAACACTTGTCAGACTGCGCACTAGGCTGACAACTTGGTATCAGAAGCTCCACCTGTTACAGGAGATAGAAGAAAACCTTTTCAAACCCTGGGTGAGTGAAACACTTCAGGTTGATGGCCACTGATGAAAGTCAGGAGGGACACATTTCCACAGGGACAGCTGTTGTGCAAGGAGACGCAAAAGGGAAAATTGAAATATTTTTTCCAAATATTTAGAAGACAGGTGAGGTGAGAAATTCACCTAGCAGGACATTTCATTACATACATTTTCCCAATCAAGGTTTCTCAGACCCATATAACAAGCAATCTTAAGTTTTTTAACTAGAAGCCTGGGAATTTGGGCTCCTCCTTGCTCAAGTTCCTCATGTCCAGACTGGCCTCAAGAAAAGCACAGTTTCAAAACACAGGTAGTTAGATAGGAAAGCTTGCATTCATCTCATATGATGAAGCTTTAGTGTGGTTCAGCTGAAGGTAGTAGTACAAATATGCTCTAGTGTTTAAAATGTAGTTCTGCAATTCTCTCTGTATAATTACCACTCCAGTCACCTTTCAGATCACAGATGCTATCCTTCACCTCCTTTCACTCCCATCTAAATAAAGTTTATGTGTGAAACCTCAGGTTTCCAGGTTTTCATACTACAGCATGAAACAGCAATTAAGAGAAAAGGAAAACTCACTAACTTTTACTGAAGTAGAAGTGCAAAGAATAAAAACACTGAAGGCATGCTGGGTTAGCATTTGGGTGCTCCCGTGGTTATGCAGGAGTTTTCCCTCCCCCTTGATGCTCCTAAGTCCAGTCCCAACTGCAACTCCTTAGTCTTGCAGTTTCTTTCTCAGCGTATATTTTCTCTTCTACAGACAAGGGAGGGGCATGCTTGTGATGAAAGGGATATTGTCCAGTCTTGTATCTTGCTCTTGAAGGACCTACTGGTGTTTTGCAGTGAGATGAGTGTAAACGCATGTATCAGTAGAGCAGTTCTTTAAATTACATACCAAAATCCTAATTTTTATTGCTGGGGCTGAGAGTTATCTTTCTCTGGCTTTCAAGAGCAGCAGCATTGGTGAGCAGGATAGGGATGACTGAGCTAGACAGACCCTTTGCAGTGTTCCAGGTGCTGAGGATATTATGAGTAGCTGAGCCATTTAGAATCAAAGAATCATAGAATAGTTTTGGTTGGAATGGACCTTTAAAGGTCATCCAGTCCAACCTCCCACAATGAGCAGGGACGTCTTAAGTTAGATCAAGGTTGCTCAGAGTCACATCCACTTGACTTCTGCTGGCTGGAAAACTTCCTTTTTCTCTTTATTTTTGGTAAGGGTCCTGGATTTTTGTCAAGTGTCAGAAGAGAGAGGATCAGCTGCATGGCAACGAGGACAGAAAAGAGAGACAGGAGGGAGCAGCAACAGGAAGAATTAAGGGATACTGAGTATGGTCTGTCTCTTCTGGGCTGCACGGACATGTGCTACAGAAGTACATGAATGTTCTTGCAGGAGGCTAGAAAAGGAACAAATATGATGACACCCTCAGCTTTATGTGTGAAGAGCTCCTTCACCAGCAGTTTGCTTGTGCTAAGCCATAGGTGCATGCACACAGAGGTGCATGCACACAGAGGTACATGCACAGCCGTTCCTCCCTGTCTCCCGACTGCAGCTATTCAGATGAGCACTGGCCAAGAGAAGATACAGCTCTGGTACAGCCAGTCTTTGGAGGAAAAGAAAAAGGCAGAAATTAAACTATTCAAATTCACTAGGTGAGAGTTAGAATTATGGAAGTACTGAAATTGAAGCAGGTTGTGCCCGTATCACTCTTGTTTTTGTGTGTACCTGTACAGCATGTAGGGGATCAAATGAAGTAATCACATTGTGTGGGATACATACTTAGTGTTAATACCTACTAGAGTTCAGCATAATTCCTGCTTTCTTCTATTGCAGAATGAGGCAATCAGATCTGAAATTATTTTAGAGGGGACTAGAAGAAAAATAAATATTTACATGAAACAATGTGAATGTATGGTGTGCACTCTGCCGGGAGGAATTCGTGGCCGTTAGTCCCTTGAATAAGAAGTTTGATGGCTGCTTTTCCCTTTCAGAAGCAAGGGGGGATTCTGCTTTTCTTGTAGAAGCTGATGTAGACAGCTCTGCTCTTTTTTGTTGGAGGCAGGTAAATCTGCTAATTTCGTTAACATGACCATAAAGGCATGTGCCAGCTCCTGACACAGAAGGTAAAAAACCTGGCTCAAGGCTGGTGCTGTTTGCTAAACAGTCAAATGGCAGCATGGTGGAAGGTGCTAACCTCAATTTGCTGCAGGCAAGGCGTGTGAATGTGGGACACCTTCACATTTGAATCTAGCAAAATAGTTTGGAAAGGCAAAGGTAAAGCTGCAGTGGGCAGGTAGGGAAAAAAGTACAAAGGGGGAGAATACTGTGCAAGATGAATGGGAAAAAGAAGGAGAGAGTGTATTGATTTTGGGGGGTATTTTGCATTTGAATGCTGGAATTTTCCAGACTGCAGATCAAACCAACACTTGGAAACATCTGCATGTGTGATTCCAGCTCCCAAAATACTCTTATTGCAAGAGCTGTTAAAGGCCTGTTGGTATCAAACCCTCTTTCAGAAGATGTTCCTTTCCAATGTTTAGTCTAAATTCTTTACCTAACACTGTACTTGCAATAAGTAAAGATAGATATGATATCTATAAGTTGATAAAAAATAATGTGTGAATTATATCATTCCTGCCCAGGTGAAGCCTCCCATCCATCCATCCACCTTAGCCATTTCCTCTGACAGAGGACTGCATTCTGGAAGGCTGAAGGTTTGAAGCAACAAAGCTTCAAAGCTGAGAACGTAAAGCTACATCTCAGAATATACTCTGTATGTCATGAGTAATGATTAGTTGCAATATTATTTTATTTCATTTTAGTTTATTTTGATACATCTTGAGAGAAGCTTATTTTCTTTGTGCAATCAGTCTCTGTTTATTGTAGGATTTATTTTTTAAAAATTATTGATAAAAATACTAAGTATTTCAACTGTCCTGTTGATAGGTTTTATGTCACAGGTATCAAACCATGAGTCCATCAGTTTGCATGGCTTCCCCTGACCTCTACGAAATGATTAAAAAGTATGTAAATAATAAACCCATAAAAAATTAACTAACTAAAAATCAAAATGAAACCTCAAACTTGTAAAACAAATATATCACAATTCTAGTGCAGAAATGTTTACATATTCTTCTCAGTGGAGGTACTAATCAATTTTCATAAAAAATGTTCATTTTGTCTAAGCAAATTTTATTGCTTTTTGACTGGCTAAGTTGATGCAGAAGTCTGAATCCCAGGGAGATTTTATTAGCCTTTCCTATTTGAAAATTATGTAAACTAGTAAGCAATTATAAATGCAGTCATTTATTTTGAAGCGAGAATTTTTTAGAGGAGATGTGTAAGACAGATCACAGCAGACCTGAATAGTTATTATTGATCTTGTGCATTTAAGAAACCCAGCATTTGGCAGTAGATGAGCCTATATAGTTCAATATCTTGACTAAGATAGTGTACAAGGGAATATATACATATGATATCATCTGTGTGGCATATAAGTTCTAGGACATAAATCTGGGTGGGTTATGGTTGCGAAACACATGTTTATGTACAGCTTGTTCATCTGTTAGCATATGCTTTCCTGAACCTACATATTGGAGGATTTTGTCTGCTTCTTTGTTTGTTTAAAGTTGTTTTTTCAGGATGATATCTATGTTGGATACAATTGTAAAGGTGAGATATGTATCATACGGATGAATTGTACTAGCCCATTCTATCCAACATCATCTCCTAAAGGAGGAATTGTGTATTTTTATGCCTAAATATCATGCATTCCTTTTCAGCAACATTAAATAGATCAAGGCATAAGGAGAGACCAAAACAGAGAGAGGTTGTCAGGAGAGCTCTGTAGTCTTTTGCTGTCACAACACAAGACAGCACTGATGAGTTCCTTGTTTTGAACTAAAAAAGGCCTGTTGCTTATTTCTATCTAGAAAACAAAGCTAAATCTATATGCCTAAAACCGAAACAAATTGTTATTAACCACACAAACAGACCTAAATCATCCCATTGGAGTTGTCTTCTAGCTCACTTAGGAGTAGCAAAGATCTATGCAAATGTTGAATATTGCCAGGCTGAAATTACTGAGGATATGTGTGTGTTACTACTTATACATGGAAGATGGTAAAGAGCAGAATGATAAATCGATCCATTCTGTAAGACCATGGAAAGGCTGGCTGTGGTTTTCCGTGAAAATCTTAAGGGTGAGGGAGAGAAATGGAGGGAAGGAAAACAAAGTAAAAAGAACGGCTTTTTGAACTTCTACTGGTGCACTTGTGGTTATAGTGAGCAACAGTACTTGCTGGGGGATCGGTAGAGATCTCATGACCAGCCTATAAATTGTGGTGGCTCCCACGTCTTTATGGGATATTTCTACTTGTTCCATAAGCCTAATGTCACCTCTGGCAAAGTAGATAAGCAACCTTCCCTATACAGGTACTGCATCTGCTTTAACAGATGAATGCATATGTCCAAATGCTACTTTCATCCTCTTCCTTTGCCATCTGTCTGGCATGTTGAATTTTATGCCATCAAACATTAATTTCTTCTTCAGAATTTCATAAGAGCTCAGCCTGACGTTTGCCAGTTTTTTCACAACTGTATGAACTTCCCAAAGGATCTAACTTACCAGGGCTGCCCTGCACAAATTTCATCTGAAACCTCTGCTTATGTTTTATATATATAACTTGTCTTACTGTCAGTGCTAAAGGTGGCTGAAAGGGCTGAGCCTTCACACAGAAATACATTTCACTATAGAAGATGTAAGCTTGAGGCACCCAGTGCTGCTCCCACATCACAGAGTCTTGACTCTCTGCTGTTGTGCACTTTGTGGAGCCATTGCCACACTGGACAAAGCAGGTATAAATGATCCTGAACCAGATTACCCTCACTGGGCACAAGGCTGCAGGAAATGAGGGTCATAATTTAAAAAAATTTGTGAATGTGTATTTAAGTATCAAAGAATGAGAATAGTTATGGGATGTTCAGTTGCACCTTCTTTCTTGTTTAAACCCTCAGCTTTCCCTTCTGTAATTCAGGGCTCAATAGCACCTGCTACCTCCTTTTACCATCACGTTCATGTGCAAGTTCATCACCTATGAATTGTCTTCCATAAAAAAATTTCATCTAGGCTTTTTTTATAAGAAGGTTTTCTTGATGTTAGATGCCACCCAGTGTTTTATGGGAGTTATTTTATGAACTACATTTCCTGAAAGCTTATTATTCTACTTCTCTCACAGAAGATGTTTTACTGTTACTGACAAACAAGATTTCATACTTAAACATCATGGCCTTTCTGATGAAGTTTGATTCTTCCACACTGTAACAACTTTTCTCTGAGAAGGTCAGACGGACTTTCTGGCTTTCTGGCTGCCTGATCTTGTGTAATATAGCTTTATTCTGCCTATGCTGATGAGTTTTCTCATCAGCATGAGACGGGATTGGTAAGGTGACTGCTGCTTTTGGGATGGTTTCCTATTCTTGAAGCATTGTGCTAATGCATTGCTCAGCACTGGATGCATCAGTACAACAATCTCACATAGAATATAAAAAATGCTCTCTGTGTGGAGTCCTTGGTGCTCTGTTGATTTTATCAGCAATTTGTGCTAGGAAGATACAGTGACTCCCTTCTTTCATGTGCTGAACAGTTGTTGCATGACAGAACTGCCCCTAGGCTTCAACTGCGGAATGGGGAAAAGGGAGAAAAATGATGGCTCTTGCAAAATTGGGTTAATGTCAAAGGATATCAGGAGTGTCTGAGTCAGATATGCATGCTTGCAAACATAGGAAGATGTCCTCCTGAATAAAATTATAGAAGGCAAGATGGTAAATGTTTTCTTAGGATGTAACTAACCAGCCGGATGTGTAAGGGGAGATCCTGTATTTGTGATATGTGGTCATAATTCATACATTAATGTTTGGCTACCTCATCAGCTGATGAATTTCTGCTTGGATGTTAATTGCACATGATGCAAGTTCCTCTTATTCTAGCCCTTCAGTTTCACATTATAGAAATCAATGTTGCAGTTATCAGCCAGAATATCTTCCTAATAAGTTAATATTTCCTCTCCTATAAATGAATCTGGCATATTTCTAGTTAGGTTCTTTCCAATGGTGTGGAAAGGCTACTGTGTCAATGCCTGTAAAACACAGGCAAGATGGTCAGATAAATGCCCGTGAGATATTCAGCAATTTGCTTACAAATCAGGATTCATTTGAAGGAACCACTTTTTTATAGTAAGGTTGCTCATTGCGAATATCACTGCTTTTTTATTGCTGGAGATGTTTAAAGCTTTGTGGCAATTAGCTGGGATTAAGAGAAGAGCAGTCATTACTCACAGCTGCTTTGTCAAGTTTTCATACTTCTCATCAGTGTTTTCAGGTGCACATTCTCTTGAACGCTTGGTGAGGAGAAGTGGGAGTTTCAGCGCACCCTGCTGAGCACTGTATGAGTCAGTAGCACATGTTACAGAATTGTGTGCAGAAAGTGACTGAGATTTCCAGAGATGACAGTCAACGAGTGCTGATTATTTCAGGAGTTATCTTAATACATCATTATGATCTACTTGCATTTATCTTGCTTGAAGCCAAAATGGGAGTATTGGCTGCTTCTTCCAGCAGCTGCCTCCCCAACTGCTCTCTTTTTGCCTTCCCAGAATGGCTTGCTCTTCTGGGACTGGACAGCAATGGGCACCAAACCATGTTTATGGGAAGTACCAGCTCATGTGCTGGCTCCAGATTCTGCCTCTAAAACCAGCTCTTCCTAAAACTGTGTTTAGTTTTTCCAAGATGCACACTTCAGTTTCTGGATGAATTACTGGAGTTTCTCTTATTACAGTAGGATAGCAAGTAGCAAGTGTAATACTAGTCTTTCATTGATTAAGCAGCAGCACATTGGCATTAGCTCACCTGATGATCTAAACTCCACTTTATTGTATATATGTGATGAGATCCTGGATTTCTCTATCACTTCTATTAGCTATCACTTTCCTCCGTGGAAAGATAATACGTGTTATCTTTAGTTAATTACTCCTTAGATACCTTAAGCATATGCCCAATCTCCAGTCATCAGTAGCGCTAGATGCATAATTCAGGTTATAAGAGCACCGATGGAATATGTCTCCGTTTGTACATCACACTGCAGGTACTCTTTTGCCAGACTTTTAGAGGATTGCAGACCTCCATCTTGCTAGCGTATCATCTAACTGCTTATCAGTCCCACTCTCAATCTCCTCATTATTTCAGTTGCACAGCTACAGTAATTAGATTCTGTATTTTTCAGACTTCAAGACTACACTAGACAGGGACACAACATTTCTTTTGTCTGTAGATCTTGATTTTCGCTTTGTATTCCAGTCATTATTTTGTTCAAAAACAAGATCAGGTGAGGTTCAGTCCCTGATACATAGCTGCTTTGACCGATTTACTGACGGTAAACTAGTACACAGTGAGCATTTAATTAATGTTTAATGTTCTATCTAGACCAAAACAATGCCTGAACTGTATTGCATCGACTTTCACAACTTGCCACCTTTCTGGATGTGACTGCACTTACATGCTGGTCCTGACCACGATATTTGTGAAAGATGGCAAAAAATACACAAAAATTGGTGTTCTGACTATGCACCTGCTAGAGGTGCTTCATAAACCTATGAATTGTCTTTTTATAGAGTTTGAATCATGCAAATTTTGTATTTTTCTTGTCAGAAATGTTACAGACTTGACCCCATTGCAAAGTTTTTTTAGCTCAGTTCTGGCAGCTCAAGAGGCAAGAAGTGCATGCCCAGTGACTACACAGAATGGAGGGTTGCTCTCCATCGTTCCTGTTGCCTCCCAGATCACTTGCTCCTTTATGTAGATATATGGATGTATGAGGGTGATTTGTTTATCTGATCCTAATGCTGCTAGATCTGCAGACATCACATTGAGACCCTGTTGTTTTTTTTGGAACACAACAGGTATGCAACAAAATATCACCTGCTCCAATCAACTCATCATCTAAAAATATATCTGGCTTCATGTCTAAATCTTAGTGGTCATTCTGGGTAACTCATTCAAGATTATGTGATAATGAATAGCCAGTTTGTTCCACAGAATTACCTATAGGTGTTTAATTGACAGAGTACCTATGCAATGACTTAACTCCCATTAATTAGTATGGTTCAGTTATATTTTATGCTTTTGGTAACATACTTCAGTAGTCATGCTGCAAAGGATATAAACGGTGGGGGTTTTGAGTAGTTTTGATCATTTTAGGTGCAACATTAAGATTTCTGGTGTGTATGACTCCTGAAAGAATTACGAAATGGGCAAGTTACTGAATGCGCCAGCTCTGAGTGTTATTTGAAGCCATTATGTTTCACATATTTTTATGTGCTCATGCCTGCATTTTCTCTGTTCTTTACTGGGTTTACTGGAATTACTGCCATGCATGAAACAGTGTTCATGCTGTGGCCAACAATGAAGAAGCCACAATGGGTTGGTGTGTCTTGCATGCTTCTCTTGGATCTCTGCTGTTGGTCACCTTGGAGACCTGGACTGGCCTCACGATTGCTTTAACGAGTGGCAGCTCCTATGTTTTCTGCTTCACGTGTAATTAGTGGCATTTTTTGAATAATTTTTTGAATAATCTGTGGTTGTTCTGATGTGAGGCTTTTAACCAAGATGATGATAAGTTCCCAAAGCTTCTATATTCCTCCAGGGATAATATTTATTTTTTCATTTGGAAGTTTAGCAAACTTCATTGCAGTTCACGAACAGTGGTATGAAGAAAGTTCCAGAAGGTGGATGACTCTCCTAACTTTTCCCATAGCTGTACCACAAATAAATACTACAAGAGGACTTAGTGGTTGTTTGCAGACTTCTAAGACAGAAGAATACTGAAATACCTCTAGAGATCATGGAGCATCTGTAAAGTCATATTTATCTGAAGCCAGCCAGCCGTAATGTATACTGAACTCTTCAGCTTTCCTCTTGGCCCTGGGCAATGACATGAAATAGTGCTGGGTATTAGGATTTCACATATTTTTGGTTAACACTACTGACTACAGGTAAAGTTTTAATTCTTCTTCTTTAGCATCAGCTTCCCATCTTTAAAATGCCCTTTTAAATGTTAATTAATTTGTTGTTAAACTAACAAGAATTGTCACAGTAGTGGAGTGTGTATGTGCCACAAGAGACGACACTCCCATTTTCAATTATTCACCAATAGCCTTTTCCTGTTACTAGCATCTTAGTCTTTCCTTGTATTTCATGCCAGCCCCTGCTACTGGGTTGTAATTTGGTGAGCCCCAACAACCAGCACTGCCTGATATCTTAGGGATTTATGCCTTGTGTTGAATGAGCTGGTGTATAAGAAGATGCAGAGTCCAGACTCTGGTGTCTAATAAGAAGTGTGTGTACCTCCAAGCTATACTTAGTGGTGTCAATGTTAGGTTTTCTCTCTTCTGCTCAGTTAGCTATTCACAATCAATTTGTAGGAAGTATTATCTTTGTACTCTTTGCCAGATTAAATTTAAATTGGATCAGTGTGTTCAAACATTGCTGATAGGGGGAGCAGAGAAAGATACACAGTCCTTGGCTTCCTTATTCTTTTCTTACTGTCTTTTAAAGACAAGCGTCGACATTCAACTTCAGGTGGGTCTGCTTTACCTGTGGATGGTTAATAGTAATGATAATTTGCACTGTCTTTTTTTTTTTTTACTATCTCAGTCAAATCTCATGCTTTGGGGAATAAAATTTATAGGAATCATGAATAACAAGTAGATAATTCATTATTCATATCTGTCTGCAGGGAAAAAAATGTCATAGAGTGGGGAGGTAGCTGGACCAACTTTTTGTAATGAGTCGATGAAAGGCAGGAAAAAAAAAAGCAAGCTCATGCACCTGACTGATTCCTGTGCCTTAAACAATGAACATTATTTCTTTTAAGATTATTTGATTTTAAATAAGTCATGTGAATATGATTAACATGCCCAAGATTACTTGGAAGGATAAATTATTCATGAAAATTACACATTTATAAATGATATACAGAGATATATACAGATTTCTTTAATTTGACTAACACTCTAGTCAATTTGAAAATGAGATTTTTTTTTTTTGTTCTGAAAACCTTTTTATTGCTGTAAGTAGCTTCATACTAGATAAAATAGGATAAGCAATTAAAAAGAGCCTGACTGCAGAGCTTACAGACTAAAGTTTTAGAATAGAATAGGAAAGGAAGAGAAGAGAAGAGAAGAGAAGAGAAGAGAAGAGAAGAGAAGAGAAGAGAAGAGAAGAGAAGAGAAGAGAAGAGAAGAGAAGAGAAGAGAAGAGAAGAGAAGAGAAGAGAAGAGAGAAGAGAAGAGAAGAGAAGAGAAGAGAAGAGAAGAGAAGAGAAGAGAAGAGAAGAGAAGAGAAGAGAAGAGAAGAGAAGAGAAGAAGAGGAGAGGGAGAGGGAGAGAAGAGAAAGAGAAAGAGAAAGAGAAAGAGAGATTTCAGTTGGAAAGGACCTATAATGATAATCTGTCCAGCAGCCTGTTTTGAAGTAGTTGTTATTAGAGTGAGTCAGATTTAACTCCAGAAGCTGGCAGACTACAGTACAAGCTTGGAAGTAACTTAAATCTGAGAGTACTGTAGAACAGAAATCAATTTTGAAGATTTCATGCAGAAAGACATAATTAAATCTCATGTCTGAGGGAAGGCTCCAGCTTTTCGGTGTGCTCATGTCTCTCTGCATTACAGAGGTTCAAGTGCTTCTCCCAGGACACAGTCTGCCATTTTAGGAAAGGTGCTTACCTAAGTTTAGTCTGCGAGATAAACCAACTTAAATGGAAAAACTGTGTGCTAGAAACATCACAGTGTCTTTTATCTTAACATTTTAAAGGGCTGGGAGTTTAGAAGTCTGTTTTTTGAAACAGTGCGCTGTTCTAGGCTTTCTTCAGGTCTTACATGATTCTTGACATGGACTGTTCCTTGCAGTAACCTGTGGTAGTAACACCCAGCATTGTGTCTGCCAGCAAGGGAAAAACTGTATGTAATGTAGTGGGCAGGCAGGAGAGAAACTGAGACATGAGTAAAATGGCCAACAACTTTATTTGTGCAGTTTTAGTTGTAATTTACCCCTAAAACTCAATTATATTACCAGTAATCTCATGAAATAAGAAGACATATGAACATAATCAGATTTGACCACAGAGCTTAGGCTGGATAAAAGTCCAGACAACAGAAATTAATCCTTTCATGGTTTGTGAAAATGCATGTTCAAATTCTTAGATCTGACTTCAACTATTAGGATTTATATTCAGGGTCAAACCAGACTGATCTGCAAAATCTCTAAAAGGAAATAACAAGTCTAAACACTTTAGATGAGCTTGTAATTTACTAACTGGAAAGCTGTTATGCAGTGTTAATAGGCTAACTGTATTACAAAAAAGAGGAGGAATAAAATTACAGAAGTAGCAGGCAGAAGAGGTAAAAACGTTACCTTCATTTTGTGTTACTCCTATGATAATCTAGAGATCAAAGTTTATATATACAGACTGCCAGCCAAATAAATGTTAGTATAGCACATAAACGTTGAAGACTACAGAGTTGAAACAGACAATGAAAATAAATAGAACCCTTTCAAAACTCATAAATACTGTTAAGTACTGTGACTGGTAAGTGAGTTTCACTTCCTAAGACTGTGAAAACAAATTGCCGTGGTGTAGCTCGCCCCCAGGGAGGTTTTTCTGCCGGCTCCTCCTGAGTTCCTTCACAGCAGCACCACCTGTTGCAGGTTTGCTTCAGCACACACAGCAGGAAGCCCTGCAGCCTCATGGTACAATGCTGGAGGAGCACATTTTCTCTATTGTGCAAATAATTAAGCAGTGGTGATGTTTTGCCTTTAGGCAACAGTATTACCATAAAGTAGTCATCAGTAATACAGGTGGATATGAGGAAATAAGAAACCATTTTGGGTCATAGGATTTAAAGTCTCACAGAAGAGAGACAGTTCTTTTGAGCTTTTGGGGAGAGCTGAAAGCCTTCTACAGCAGGTTTTCAGTCTCCTGAACCAGCAACTTGGCCAAGCAAAATCTTATTGTTCAGCCATGTGATACTTTTGGCTTTGTAATACAGAGATCTGCATTTCTCCTACATGCCATTACCCCTGCCTCCTTCCTCTGGCCCTGCAGCAGGACTGGATGACTACAGAGTCTGTAGAGAAACAATGTTGGTACAAGTGAAGGTACTGGTGTATTTGCTAGAGTCACTATAATGGGTGAAAATAAAATATAAACAATTGTCCTGTAATCTTGATTCCTAATTAAGATTCTTTTTCAAATAAAAGAGATAATAAATAAATCCTGGTATAATCTTCATCCTCTGAGAGTCTTTTGCTTCTTTACCATGTAGCACTTCACTCTGGCACTCCTGTGAGAGACAGGGGAGGACCAGCATGCCTGGCAGCCCTCCCTCCCCAGACTGGCTTCCCCCTTGCAAGTCTCCTGCACTCATTTAGATCTCTCTGCTAAACTCTGTAAAGTGTAAGGAGAGCACAGCTCCTTTGATGATCTTGATCTAAATAGCAAGTTGTCATCTGAAGTAAAAGAGAGAGAGTGCAGCAGATAAGAGAGAAGCAATATGCTTATTTTCTGGGCTAGTAGTGCTGTTATTCTACCTGTGTATCAAGCCCATACACAAATAATTAGAAATTTGCTGTCTTAATGGCTGTTGGGGTTTTTTATTGTACCTCTGCCACTGTGTAGGTGAATGTGAAAAGGTTTTTGCACATGTATATATGTATTTTTGGTAGACACTGCACAGCTAAAGCCTCTTTTAATTTTCTTTCTAATTTATTTTTAAATTTGTAACCCCCAGGGGTAAATCCCTATTACATGATGTAAAACCATCTCTTCTACAAAGCAGCTTATTTGTTGATTTTTAATTTGAGCCAGCAAATGCAAAACTGTAGCTTTTTTTCCAACACTGAGAACTCCTCTGTATATTAACTGTCAAGTGTGTGTCTCACTGCAAAATTAGTAAAAAATGTAAAACTTGAACCTATCATTCGAGAAAGAGCAAAGAGAGGGTTTGTGTGAACCATATGTTAGACTTCTGAATCTTGAAACATTCTTAACAGGCAATTTGCTTTTAAATCTATATTACAATTGGATTAGACTGAATATGAAGACTCACATTTTTAAAAGCTCAAGTGCTGACAGAACTTAGGAGTTTGTTTTTTGAAAGGGGATCTCCATCAAAAGATGACAGTGTCTGAAGATGGCATTAATCTGTGCACTTACATAAATTCATGTTCATCGACATCAGTATGTTCTTTGCCTCACTGGAAATGTTGCCCATAAACTAACTGGCACACCTTATGGTTTAATGTTTGTTTATATGACTTGCTGGAAGTCTTAGTCACAGACCTATTGTGATAATAACAAAAACAAGTGATCTGACAGAATCTCTCTTCTCTTAACATTCAGTGGGAAAGATGTTTGTTTTAAAACACAGTATCTCATTCTAAGCAATTCAGGTTAAAAAACAGCTTTAAAATGCCTTACCAGCTAGTTCAAATTTAAGCATCTACATTTGGTCCTTCTGGCCTACAATGCTTACAGCTCAAAAGTCATGAATTAGTTTGCTTTGAGTAGTCATCCAGGGAAATAAAAAAACTCCAGATTGTCTCTTTTTTTGTTGTTGTTTTAAGTAAGTGTGATGGTTTTGTTCCCCTCATTTTTTTTAATGCAAAGGTAATGTTTATTTCTGTTCAGGATGTAGGCCCTTGCATGAAGTTCTCAATTCCCTCTGCTTCTCCTTTTAGTCTTCCCGAGTTAAGTCAAGGCTTCCCACTTATCTCCTTAACTACCATTTCACTTCTCTTTGTTGTCTGATTCACTAACAATGCCTGCCGTCATTGATTGCTGTTCAGAGGTTCTGTCCTGCTGGCAGCTCCACACCTTCTCCAGGTTGTCTTACACTGTTGCCTTCTTCAGGGTCACTTTTGCAAAAGTGGGACATTTGAATATGGTGGCTTTATTTCACATGTCAAAGCCAGAACTCCACCTGCCTCTTCCTTGCTTTGTCCATAGCACTGGACTAATAGTCACTGCAGATGATAATCTTCCTTGTGCCTATCTCCCTAGAAAGTTTCCCACTTTAAAAGTGATTCATTCCTTTCTATGAATTGTGGTGACACTGCCAAACAAATAGAGAGCAGTTAACAAATAACAGTCCCCAGATTAACAATGTTAAATATGTATTGTTTTTTTGTAGCATCATAGAATTGTTAAGGTTGGAAAAGACCTTTAAAATCATTGAGTCCAACCCTTGACCCAGCACTGCCAAGTCCACCACTAAACCATGTCCCTTAGTGCCACATCTGCACACCTTTTAAATCCCTCCACCACTTCCCTGGGCAGCCTGTTCCAATGCTTGACAATCTTTTCCATGAAGAAGGTTTTCCAAATGACCAATCTAAGCCTCTCCTGGCATAGCTTGAGGCCATTTCCTCTTGTCCTATCTCTTGTAATTTGGGAGAAGAGACCAACCCCCACCGCACTACAACTACAACCTTCTTTCAACGTGGTCTTGTCTGCAAACTGACTGAGGGCACACTTGATCCCCTTGTCCAGATCATTGATAAACATATTAAACAGAACTGACCCCAGTACTGAGCCCTGGTGAACACCACTTGTGATCAGCTCAGATGTACCCTCATCGGTTCATTGGTTTTGGTA
Source organism: Corapipo altera (assembly GCF_003945725.1). Lineage (NCBI taxonomy): Eukaryota > Metazoa > Chordata > Aves > Passeriformes > Pipridae > Corapipo > Corapipo altera. Next base: position 12,903,028 of record NW_020884874.1, read on the forward strand.
AAGCTTGTAGATCTGCACAACTGATATGTTAATGATAAAAAATAATAATAATGTGGACAGAGGGACCCTGGTCAGAAACCAGACCTTTCTCACACTCTAAGAGGCAGGAGATGCAGCAAGGGAGTGGAAGCAAAGATGAAATATGTTCCACTGAAAAAGATGCATCTCCTGTACAAGACTTTTTTCCAGGAACTAATTTTCTAGTTTATTTCTGTCATGCTAAATGTCTGTACATACTCTGCTTTCTACTGGGCAAAACAAAGACGCTTGCTGTGAAGCTAAACAATGTTCTTCAGAGCTGTACAGTGCCTGCATAAATTCATTTTGGTGTCACTTTTTACTCTGCCCAGCCTTCTCAGCTGAAACTGATCTTTTGCAGTTTGGAATATCTTGGAGCTGTATTTCAAAGATAAGTTACTAAATTTTTGTCATTGGCAAAGAAAAGGACTGAGAAAGCAAAAGAGGGAACTGTGTATGTCAGTTAAAATCGTAGAAGATTTAATTTCCATTCCTGGAAACACTAACTTTACTCATTAGCCTGAAGTCATAGCCATACATTCATTTTTAAAGCTAACCTATTTGGCCACATCTGAGCAGTACAGTGATCTGTGGTTGGAAATTGAAGAAAGCACTGGCAAACCAAAGGCACCAAGGGTCCTTAAGTTGTATCCAAGTCCATACTAGGATAACCTATTGCCACTGCAGTTCTTGAGCCTACTGCTTCTTTCTGCTTTTGTAGGTACCATCAAGGTCCTGTTGTAACAAAAACAGATTCAGGTGGGATTTTTACTGTTTGAAGAAAGACTGCAGCTTGATGTCTTTGTTTTTTTAACTTTCTCTTTACAATTAAAATGAAAAATCACTCCGAAATGTTAACCTCACTTTTCCATTGCACTGATGTTTTCCAGTTGATGTTTTAAAGGCACTATCTGGGCAGCATAAAAATTTGAGATATACTTTAAATACCTGTAAAGGATATATCTGTGTGGTTTTCGTAGGAATTAGGACATCTAATCTCAAATGCTTTTTTGAAAATACCTCCCTAAATAAATTTAAGAAAGAAGATCCAAAGTGTTCCTCTTTCTACATGCTTAAATTATCATAAAAGAACATAGATGTAGTCATAATTCACATCTGAAAGATGGGGTTTTCTTTCTCATGAGTTCTTCTGTTAGTTGGTGTAACAGGGAAGTGTGGTATGATTTATATTCGGTGTCTTAAATATTAGCCTACTCACCACCTTGTTTCTGCTATTTTTCTGCTGCTTACTGGCAGAAAGAGAGTAAAAGAGAGAGAAAGAAAAGAGAAGGGAGGGATGCAAGGAAGGAAGAGAGGGAGAAAACGGAAGGAAGACTTTTTAGTGTTTACAGTTTTGCACTTGATGTCATTATCACTGTAACAAATAATTCAGTTGTTGTCTAATAAAACCCCACTGGAAGTGTGTGTATGTGAACATCTGTTAATGAAAAAATATGAAATGATTCAGATGCTTTGTTCAGGTAAATGCCCATTCAAGTCACTTAATGGGGCTAAGTTTTAGCATCTAAGATTTCTGAATTAACTTCTGAAGTAATTGTCTGTTTTTCTGTATTTGAATCTGTAAGATCTGAGATACCTGTGCTATAGAGAGCCTGCTGTTTCTGCTGTGGTATGGCAGCCCATATATCAGCAGGTCTATTTGAGCAAGAGCATGAAGACACTTGTGATGAAGAAAAATGAAGGAGACTTGGGAAGCCTGAGCAAGTTTTGGTGGGAACTGACAATAATGTTCCTTTTCTTCTGTATTTTCCATCACATCATGGGCATATAGAAAGGATACAACAACATGAACAAATCTCCAAATAGCAGGGTTTTCTTTAAAACTTTCAAAACAGTTCAAATGCCATTTGTGGTACTTTGACAGTACAAGTCAACCCTACTTAGATCCCATTTTAAGCTACAGACACTGGAAGACCTCCAGTCATACTGTGTTCAGTCACAGTCCATCCCCTTTCACAGTGGTATCTCATGATGTCTGGAGTTTACTGTAATGCAAATTAAGTTACAGGTTTGCCCACTCTCACTAATGAGCTGTTTTCTTTTGAATGGAGAACAATAATAATCCCTAGCCTAGCATGAGAAATGCTTTGACCTTTTGAAAGTTGTGGGTTTGATCTGCAGGCTGTATTGTACTGTCAGTCTTTATGTGGCGAAGATTAAATACTTTTGATTGACAGGGTTCCCATAGAAGGCAGCAAACCTGCCTGCTTCAGAAATCAACCCTAGGAGCAGAGCAGCCTGTCACAAAAAAGCTATCTCGGTGCAGCCTTTCTCTAAACAAGCCTGATACTTTGAACCTCTGGGATTAGAATAAGGCCCAAATGTGATGCTCTTACTCTCCTGCTCTGTTATTCCATCTTATTTACAAATACTGGCAATCTTCCTCTCTGGCAAAACCCTGTTGCATCATGTGCGCAACATACAACATTTACCAGTGTGTATGGAAAGTATAAATGTATGTAATAGACTGCTCCATTATTTAACATTTTGTATGTACATATATATGTCTATATATAAAAAACTAAAAGTGAGAACACATATCCAGTCTGCTCAAGCTGCATTTGTTTTTCTTGGTGGTATTTATGTCTTAAGTGAAGTATCAGTCTGACATATTACTTTGCCAGCCTGGCTTTTCTAATATCTGCTATACAAATAGGGTGTGTTAGCTTTCACCTCCTTGCAGTATCTCTTTATAGGTGGTGCTTTTCAACTGCCTAGTGTAAATGTGAGAGATCTAGATAACTTCTCTCAACAGGTAGGTGTTTTGGCATGTAAACCTAACTCTTACATAGTTCTTCTTGTTCATTACCACAGGAGAAGAGAACTTGCTGGCAATTTTGAAAAGGAGATGGTGGAAGTACATGATTCTGGGGATAATAGATATAGAAGCCAATTACCTGGTAGTCAAAGCTTATCAATACACCACTCTTACCAGTGTACAGGTAAGGACTAAAAGGATTTTCCCTTTTGAGATAAGATAAAAGGTCCAATGGAGTCAGTGATGTAGTATCCATTGGTTTGAGTGAACTAATGCTAATTGCTGTCTTTTGTGTGACACATTTTATTATATTGGACTATTTTTATTACTCAGTATTTTTCCAAATTGTACAAAAACATTCTGACTTTTATGTGCAGTGAACAAAAATATTATGTGCAGTGAACAAAATGTTATGTGCAGTGAACAAAACCTAGGGTGGTGATTTCTCCAAAGATCCAACCTGGATTTTTTATGTAGAAGTGCAAAAGGATCAGGCTTCTTCCAGTTTAGTGGAGACGCGAATAATAGAAACATTTTTAAGAGACTTGAAGTTGTCTGTCTTGGGAAATCATTGCATACTTCATTGCTACTTGTTCTAAAACAAACCTACTGCTTCTTTACATTGTCTTTAAATATAGAGTAACACTATGTAGTGTTCGGTGTATTTTACACCTTACTTGCCTGAAGTTTGCATTAGAGACGATGAAATAAAGGAGCAGAATCAGAGCTAGTTAAGAATATATATCTTCCATAGTTGAAAAGTGATATGGGAAAATACTGAGCTGCTTTAGCTGAACAAGAAGCAAAAATAGAAGAAAACTATGAATTCAAGAAATTTGAATATGAGGTTTATGCTAAATATTCACAAGTGCTTCTGCCATCAGAATCTGAATTTGAGAATCCTTTGAAACATGCCTAGACAATGTAATATTGCTTTTAACACTTTTTAAGATCAGATTACATGGTATAAAGCTTAAATCCACATAAACCTCCCACTGTCTGATTTTATACCCACTGAAAGCCTCGAAGAGGAAAGCAAACTGAATTGCTTCTTTAGCATGATTCACTCACAGCATGTAGAAACAGTGGACTGAGCAAAGAGGTTCGTCTGGCCAGACTCATGAAACACCAGTTCCAGTAGATGCAGACCCTCACACTAGCAATGCAATGAGCATGGCCTTTAGTGTAAGAGATCAAAAGCTACAGTGTGATGAGGAAGCAGACAGGAGAGTTCAAGGGCATTGCCTGTGCCTTGACAGGGAATTTGTTAACTGAAATCATCCATATTCTTTTAGACTGAGAGAGAGAGGAATGGTGGATCAGGAGAACTCTCAGAGAGCACAGACAGTGTCATGTCCATTTTTAGACCTCTTCCACATAAAGATTACAACAGCATTCAGGTCTCTTTCCCATGTAGCTTGAAAGAAGGAAGAGATAGAATCTCAAATGCTGTCAAGCTTTTTTCCAGGCATGGAATAAATGTCACCTTTTCCCATAGTTGTCCTTGATTGCTCGGATACATGTGGAGTGACTGGGAATACCTACTGCGTTTTAAATTCATTTCATGCCTTAATATGAGTGAGCTTCTAAGTGACAAGCCCCAAGATATGGTGAGAACGGGGCAAGTATGAGGTAATGCATTAAGATGTTGAATCAAACGACAAATTTTCTGAAATGCAGCCAAACACCCTATTTCGTTTAAAGATGAAACAGAAGCAGCTCAGGGGATTATTCAGCATTGGTCAAAGTGTGTCATGGTATGGAATGAAGACTGAAGAAATGAAAATCAGAAGATGAAAAAAGGAAGCTTTTTCTAGAATCTGATTTCTGAAGGAGAAACAAACAGGACCACTCTCTCAAGAGCATCTCCTGCAGGAGCACTACCTGTGAGGCCATAAATGCTTTCTGGCACATAGCAAGAAATGTTCAAATCCTTTCAGAACTGAGACCCACTAAACTATTGCTACCTACCACAAATCAGCATGACTTTGACTGAAGGCTGTGGGAACTATGCCTGTGTATACATTGGCTGAGAATCGAGCCCTTCATGTCAATTCTGAGGGACTTTATACTCAACAGGCGGTACATCAAGGCTTTTTTGATGGGGAAAATACAAGAGTTCTTGAAATTGTCACTTCAGCAAATGAGAAATCTTGAGGTATTTTTATAGTGGTGATATGGGAGTACATGGACCATTTCAGTAGCAAATCAGTTTTAGAGCATTTTTTTTCCACATGACATCTCTGCAAAACCAACATCCAAGTGTACTGTGCTTGTGGTGCTTTTAGGCAAAAATCATTACATTGGTCCCAGCAAAATAATAATGTTTAACGGTAAAAATATACCTATATTGCAGTTGCCTTGAGTTCAGCTTCACCAAAAATCTCCAAGCATTCAACAGCCTTGTTTGCCAAGTAGCTTTAAACTCTGTCAGAGTTTTTAGTTTATACTCCATCTTTTTTTTATATTTGGTATTATCTCATCATGGTTCCAGGAACAGACTGAAAATGGCAGCCTGCTTTTCCACACTGTTTCACACACAAGTTTTTCCTATATTTTACTTCAAGATTCTCTTTTGGCTTTGATCTGGAAAACAAGGATTTTCTAATAAGCCTTCCTATATATCTTTCACTGCATGCCTTCAGAATCACAGTGAGCGAGGACGCATAGGCATAAATCAGAGATGAATATGGTACCTAACCTTTACTTTTGGACATGCTTCTGATTATTTCAAAACCTCGTGTACTCTATAATTACTGTCTGAGAATGTGGCACTCAGCTTAATCATAAAATGAAAGCAAAGTACTGTGAAGCCTAGAAACACATAATTTTCCTCTTTAAGAAAAGAACCCAACAAACAACTAAAATACCTCCCTTGTAAATTAGGTGACATAAAAACTAGATTGAAAATCAATGCACTATTTATGTTTCAGTTATAGGTGTAGGTCAGTTGCTAAGGATAAAATCCAAGGTACCCTTTAGGTACTAACAGTGCAATCCAGGGACAACTAGATTTAATGGAACAATCCAAGAAACCCACACCTAATTGTCTACATATCTGAAATGTCATGGACATCTAACATCCATTGGTTTATGTGTACAAACCTGATGCTCAGAGTACGATCCTGGGACATGAAAACGTGTTTGAATGTATCAAGTTGCTTTTTCTTTGGTAGTTTTAGCTTCTGTTTCTCTGCATGCCCAGAGGGATTTTCTGTTGATGGAAATAAATGCCTAAATACCCACCTCCATTTTAAAATTCAAAAGCTAAGTATTCCTGCACCGAAGTACCCCAATGAACTCAATTTTTTAGATATGATCTTAGCATACCTCAAGTGCTTGCAGAAAACCTCGAGTGCTTTCTAAATTGCAAAGGTGGACCTACATGTTGCATAAAATCACACATTTTAAAGCAGTGGCCCACAGAAAGGGCTTGACTTAACTCCATCTCAGCTGAGGGGATTGAAACTCAAACTTCCCATGCCCATGCAAATGCTCAGGCTAGTAACTGAAGACTGTTCCCTGCAGGTACATTTAAAAAACTGAATATACCAGGTAAAAGGCTCAGTAGTTTGTCGATGGATCCATTTGATATACAAAACCATGTATTTAGAGAAGTACAAGTAACACTTCATGCTATCAGACATATGTGTCCTGATTCTCAGATGCAAAATAATCTTTAGTTTCTCTTTGATGTATTATTCTAACTTGCAGTAGATTTTGCAGCCTTTTTGCAAGTCAGCTGTAGCAGGTACAGAAAGTACACTAAACACTCACTTGTACACTAGCATCTGATCCCATGGACTTGTTTTAAAACCTATATACTTAACTTTCAGGACTGCTTCTCATATTTCTCCTAATGGGTTTTAAAACAACCCTGGTGTCAGCCTGTGGAAGGTTTAATAATTATTCAAGAAAAATGTTTTAAATACTGTTAGAGCCACCTTTTATACAGCAGATAAAATTAGTTCCCCCAGAGGGAATTAAAAGATTCTGAAGTTATTGCAGTTATTGCAGTCCATTTAGATCTAGATATTAAATTTCCCTGAAATTATGTTTTGACTTCAACTTCCCTGTACTGCATTTACAGTGTACCACACACATACATCCTATAAGTCCATAATGTCTTCCACTAGGCCTGTTATGATACTAACATTTGTAACCTTTGCTGCCAGTTAAGTGCTTTCTCTTCATACCAGGCTGAGTTTTGAAGCAGACTGCTCTCTTCCTTCTCCCTGTTTTCCTCACATTAATTAGCTCTCCTTGTTGCAATACAGTGTTCTATCCATCTGTATATTACACTATTGCATTGCGCTCTCTAGACACGATGTTGTTCTTTTTCTATGTTATGATATCACAAAGAATCACAAAGATTATTTCTTCAATACCTTGTGTAGTAGTACTGTAGAATATGGATACGATGTCACAAGAAATAAGGCACTATCAAAGAGAGAGCTATGCTTCCAAATAGTGATTTATCTGGTAATTTATTCCTTGGGCAATCAAGTGTTTGATTGGCATGATGAAAACAAGGGTAGTAAAAGCTGGGATTTATAGAGACCAGGAGACAGACAATAAGACAATGATGCTGATGTTCTCAACTACTCTTAGATCACTATGAGGCTCAGCAGTACATCATACTTCCAATTACCTCTGGCAGTTTTCATATCTCAACAACTGCCACCAGAAAAGGAAAGGAGTCAGCAGTAAGTGTGTGTTATAGGAGCTGGATGGCAATAGACTTTACTTTGTTCTTGGTCCCCGAGGACTCAAAGTACATCGAGGCAGATGATTTTAAATAATTTTGAAGCAAAACTGGGAGGCAAGGAGCAGGGGATGAATATTGAAATTGTTGATCCACCTTGTCCAGTGGCTGCTAATGTGAAATATCTCAAAAGCAGAGATTAATTCCATTCCTTCCCTTCCTCCTCTCCTCCTATGAATGTAAAGATTAGACCATACTTTCCTGATCTGCTTCAGGGCCATGAGGAAATACTGCAGTGTTACTAAATTTTGCAGATCAGCATTTTGCAGAAGTGTTACATACTGTACATTTATACTGTGAGGGGCTGTGCTGTGCATCTTGTATCTGATTTACTTTGAGTTACGGTTGTCTTTTAACCTGTGCTTTGCAAAGCAGCCCTTACAGTATCCACATTCTCTGTATGTGGCTTTGGAGTAAACAGAGCTCCCAGTATCCTGACTTCCTGCCTCTACTGGCAAAACTCAACGAGAGCCGAACTTTTTACTAACATAAATATGCAAAATCTCATTAAAGTCATGGAGCTGTGCCCATTACAACAGCAGAGGTTTTGGCATTCTATGCTAATTTTGCATATTTTGAGAGGTGACATGCAAAAGGAGAGGTTATTCTGCAGGAGATATCCATGATTTTTCCTAGGCCAGGATCTAATCCCCCTCATAGTTTACAGCAGCTGGTGATGTGGAGAAGTTTTTAATGAGTAACCTTGAGAAAATGGTCTCCCAAGCCATTATCCAGTCAGTTTACTTAGAAGCAAAACAGAAAATAGGGGGTTTTTTAATGCAGAAAAGAGCTGGGTTAGAATGATCTTTTCCTGACAGTGGTATGTAAAATCAGAGGAAAAAGTTAATTAAAGCAAAGACTGTTTCTGAGGTCAGTCTTCCTGGTATTTGAACATATCCTGTATAAGCACAGCTGGGGTTCATGTCTTGAGACAAGATGTTGAAGAGGTGTTTTTTTTTAAAAAAAGTCAAGATGTGATTACTCCTGTTGGTCGTAAAGCATGTCTTTGTGTAGAGAGTTGGGAGCAGAGGAACTGTGGGTTGCATGTGGCCACTACCTATTATTTAACATAACTTCGAGAAGCCACTAAATTTCTTCTATGTAGACAGAAAGCTGAAGCTGTGATAATCCTCATCTCAGGTTCTGATACACGCAAGTCAGATGAGGTGAAGGTCTTTCACTAGTCAAACTTTTGAGTGAGTTTCCTTGTCCACAGGAAAAAAAGAAAATACTAAGAACAGATGAAAGAAACTGATGGGGACGGTTCTAGAAGCATCAAGAAAGAAACAGAGATCTTGTGGGCAAAATGCTGATTTAAAGAGATTTCGGACTGGGAGAAGTCTTCTGGCTTTTGTTTTTTCTACATCATGGAAATAAACATTTGTACATTTTTTTTCATACAAATGACATCACTAACAGATTCTTTCACCAATATCACTACCCAAAGTACCATACATTTTGACTGAATGAAAAGTTAATGGTTTTACATTAATTTTGTGATAATAGAAAAACCATGCAAGAATGTGACTATGTTGTGATGAGGTAGCAAATGAAAGGTAAAAACAGTAAAAACAGTGTTCTTTTTTTAATTTGAATTGCTTGAAATAACCCTGTCAGAGATGCTGCCAGCATCCACACCTTTCCTGTTTGGTCACAGGGCAGCGTAATTGCCACACATCTCCCCTGGCAGCTGGCAGCCGTCTCAGTGAGGGTTCACATCTCGTCTGCTTGTGTACAGTTGAATCAAGTGTGTATGATATTGTGAAGGTGGTGTGAAAACTGGAAGAGAAAAAGCCCTTGGATGGGCAGCAAACCCTTCTTTCCTTTGAAAGAACAAAGAAAATGACAGCAGGTGTGTCTCTTACTGGATATAGCACTTGCTGTTGTGTTAAAATTTCCTGGTTACATGCTGAAATTCTGTATCCATCATGAATGTTTTACCATACAATGTCTGATGGATACGACACTGATTTTACTGATCCCTCTGCCCTGGAGATTAGGCTAAGTAGCGGGTGCAGCTGATTCTTCGGTGCTTTGCTGGAGGGCAGCACTAATGAGAAACTCCTAATGTGAAAAAAAAGGGCTTATAACTGGAGGGGGAATCCAATGAATATTTAAAAAGGAAGATTCAGCTCAGCTGTTCCCATAGGGAGTTTGCTGACCAGCTTTTTTTCTTTTTGATATCGCTGCAGATCAGCAGTTCACCTTTTATATTACAGACCTTTCTTCTAAAGCTTGCCAGCTCTCCTTTCCAATGACTAACAGTACATTTGTGCTATAGGTGTGCAAACACATGCTGAATTTGTGAGACCAGAGACTAAATATTTACTGTTAGCAAGACAGTATTTGTCTGCGATTCACAAGTGTAATAAAGTCAACATAATTTAACAAACAAGTAATGAGAGGAAAAATGTTTCGATGTTGTGTTTCATTGACAGTCTTATATGCAGTGTGGTTTCTTTTAGAGTCAAATAATAATCTTCAATCTCTACAAAAACATAACATTCTTACATTAGAAAGAAATTTCTGTAAGACTGTATATCAATAGATTATATATTTTTGTATCCTGCCTTCTAAAGCTGCCCTATTCAGAGATGTGACTGAAGAAAGCATCCAAGAACGTGGTCTGCACCACCCCATGGCAACATAGGAAATATGTTTTCTTTTAGGTTAGTGAGATCTAATAACTTCTGTGATTAACAGGAATGTTGATTGAAATCAGATAGTTCATTAATTTAACTTACTGACAGTGTATAGGCAGTACCTTTTGAATACACAATTAAAAAGATGGAAAATATCAAAGATTATTCTTTGAGAAATATTGATAAACAACTGACCTTTTTGTACTACAAATGAAATTCAAGCTACACATAATCTATCTTTGTTACTGTAAAAGCTTTGTAATCAGAAAAATTGAAATTAGATATAATATTTTTAAATTAGCTGAAATAACTAATAACAAACAAAGAAAGAAAAAAATGCAAAAAAATCACTAATAAAGAAGCCTTATTGGAGGTGAGGTAATCCTCAATTTCATGTGTTTTGTCTGTAGAATACACAAGCATTTTTTCTTCTATTTTACAGGTTTATCTGAGAAAAAAACAAAGGCAGAGCAAATTTAGTCCATGAGAAATTAAATGTAAAGCAATACCTGAAAAAGAGTTAAGTAATATGTACTAGGTTATCTTATTGCTTGTATTGTAGTAACCTAATTTATTTCTGTCCATCCCATTGTTTAAGTATAGGTATTAATTAAGCACAATTGAAGAATTATATAATGTCAGTGAACATTACCTACATTTCATGTTTGTATCTGTTGATACTGCAGCATTCCAGATAGCAATTTGTGGATTAGACTTTGGACTGCCAGCCCCAAAGAGGTGTTTTCTAGCTGTTATCAGCATTGTTTATTTGTGACACGTTCTGTTCATGCGTCCTTTCACGTTAGTGCTTAAAAGACACGCATTCACATACTTGAAAGCACAGCTATGTTTAAATATTTATAGAATGAGAGGAATTTCTAAAATCTGGCTCTAGAAGACTTTTAAAGGGAATTTGCATGTTAAAGTACACACGCTGCAGGTACAAGTAACTTTTAAACTCCTTAAACAATTTATACTCATAGAACTGCTCAGCTTTGAAGAGATCTCCAACGTGGTCCAACTTTTTGTGGGAAAGGGAGCGAGGATGAGATTATTTAGCACCCTGTCCAATCACATTTTGAAAACCTCTGGTGATGAGAACTCTACCAAATCCATGGGGAGTTTGTTTCAATGATGGATTGTTCCCTAGTGTAAAAAAATTTCTTCCTCTATTGAAATGAAACCTCTCCCAGTGCATCTTGTACCCACTGCCCCTTTTCTTCCCTCTACTCTGCTCTTGTGAGACCCTACCTGGAGTACTGCATCCAGCTCTGGGGGCCTCAGCACAGGAAGCACATAGACTTGTTGAAGCAAGTCCAGAGGAGGGCCATAAAGATGATTAGAGGGATGAAACACACCTCCCATGAGGAAAGGTTGAGATAACAG